>NC_084636.1:25863740-26036240 GCF_033978795.1 Nerophis ophidion | reverse complement strand
TTGGGATGAATTAGAACAGAGACTGAGAGCCAGGCCTTCTCAAGCAACATGAGTGGGTGACCTCACCGAATCGCTTTTGGAAGAATGGTGGAAAATTCCTATAAACACACTCCGCAACCTTGTGGACAGCCTTTTCAGAAGAGCTGAAGCTGTAATAGCTGTAAAAGGTGGACCCACATCATGTTGAACCCTATGGGTTAGGAATGGGATGGCACTTCAAGTTCTTATGTGGGTCCGGGCAGGTGGCCTAATACATTTGGCAATATAGTGTATGGAGCATCATCTACAAAGAATTGCTATTGTGACATCTAGAGGACACATTTAGAACAGCTGTTACTTTCATTCAAAACTTTAAGGTATGTTTGAGACCATTGATAAACAGTAACAGGTGGAGATTGGTGACATCCGGTCACAATTATGATATATTGATAAAATAATGGGCTTCACGGTGGCAGAGGGGTTAGTGCGTCTGCCTCACAATACGAAGTTCCTGCAGTCCTGGGTTCAAATCCAGGCTCGGGAACTTTGTGTGGAGTTTGCATTTTCTCCCCGTGAAAGCGTGGGTTCCCTCCGGGTACTCTGGCTTCCTCCCACTTCCAAAGACATGCACCTGGGGATAGGTTGATTGGCAACACTAAATTGGCCCTAGTGTGTGAATGTGAGTGTGAATGTTGTCTGTCTATCTGTGTTGGCCCTGCGACGAGGTGGCGACTTGTCCATGGTGTAAAAAAAAAAAATCATTCCATACAAATTCAGACTATAAATATTTTTTGGTTCAAAACTCAAGACTCATTTCCTATGCAGGTTAATTTGTGTCTTTATTTTGAAAGCTTTTTTTTTTTATATGTAATTACATAAGTTTTGTGCGTTTTGAATTTTGTGACCTTAATTTTTTCATCATCATTCCAAACATCCATTTTCTACCGCTTGTCCCTTTTGCAACAAATAAATTTTATTGAAAACAATTGCGATGAAAATGTGTACAAAATTAAATTTTTTTTAAAATAAATACATTTTTTTAAAGATTTTTTAAAAAGTATTTTACGGAATTCAGTGTAAAAAAATACAGTGTAATAAAAAAAAATCAGTGTAAAAAAGTTTTTGAGCAGCAATAAAAAAAAAGACTTACGTCCGGCAAATTGATATTATCCATCCATCCATTTTCTACCGCTTGTCCCTTACGGGCTTGCGGGGGGCGCTGGCGCCTATCTCAGCTACAATCGGGCGGAAGGCGGGGTACACCCTGGACAGGTCGCCACCTCATCGCAGGGCCAACACAGATAGACAACATTCACACTCACATTCACACACTAGGGCCAATTTAGTGTTGCCAATCAACCTATCCCCAGGTGCATGTCTTTGGAAGTGGGAGGAAGCCGGAGTACCCGGAGGGAACCCACGCATTCACGGGGAGAACATGCAAACTCCACACAGAAAGATCCCGAGCCTGGATTTGAACCCAGGACTGCAGGACCTTCGTATTGTGAGGCAGACGCACTAACCCCTCTGCCACCGTGAAGCCCAGATTGGTGACATCCGGTCACAATTATGATATATTGATAAGATAATTTTAGAGCTGTAAAGCCCTCATCCTGACTGTTTGAGGTGTGACTTAAAAACTATGTTATTCACCTCTTTGCTCCTTTTGGTAAGCAAAAGCTGCTTGGCCAACATACAAATTGTCCGGGAAAATTTGCTAAAAAAGTGCAGGACAAATAATGTTTTTAGTGCTTTGACCTCTGTCTTTTTCCTGAGCAAGATTTTCCAGTGTAATTGTACAGATTGTAGATTAGCGTGTGCATGAAAATGGGTTCATTGGGGTGTTATTTATTGTTTCGCATTGAAACCATGCAGGGGTGTTCCGCACAACACTGCGTGGCGGACTTTGCACCGTCCACACTTTGTCTGTTTTGTGTGTACACATCTCTCAAAAGCTCGGCTGCAGAGTCCATTTTTATCCCATATTCATAAATCAAACGCGATCCTGTTTGCGCAGGACTTAAGCACCACTGCCTTCAACCCAAAACCTTGTCAACACGGCCAACTGTGAAATGTATTTCTTGTTGTAATGTGATGCAACCACGCCAGCTTGACACAAGCACTGGTCTGTCTTTCAAGTGTAAAAATAAGTTAACTGTTAATGTAAAAAATAAAACTGAATGAAGCCTTGTATAAGGACTAAACACAGTTTTATTGTTGCTTTTTACTCAACATACTGTCTTAACTTTTGTCACCGGACTACTGCAATGTAGCATTTTAGTTCTCTATAGCAGTGGTCCCCAACCTTTTTGTATCCGCGGACCGGTCGACGCTTAATAATTCCATACAAATTCAGAATATAAATATTTTTTGCTTCAAAACTCAGGACTCATTTCCTATGCAGGTTTATTTGTGTCTTTATTATGAACGCTTTTTTTTTTTATATGTAATTACGTAAGTTTTGTGCCTTTTGAATTTTGTGAGCTTAATTTTTTTTCATCATCATTCCAAACATCCATTTTCTACCGCTTGTCCCTTTTGCATCAAATACATTTTATTGAAAACAATTGCGATGAAAATGTTTACAAAATAAAAAAAATAAAAAAAATTAATAACGTGTCCCTCGGGAAGTCCTGTGGGGAGTGCTCAGAGAGTATGGGGTATCGGACTGTCTTATTGTGGCGGTCCGCTTCCTGTACGATCAGTGTCAGAGCTTGGTCCGCATTGCCGGCAGTAAGTCGAACACATTTCCAGTGAGGGTTGGACTCCGCCAAGGCTGTCCTTGGTCACCGATTCTGTTCATAACTTTTATGGACAGAATTTCTAGGCGCAGTCTAGGCGTTGAGGGGTTCCGGTTTGGTGACCGCAGGATTAGGTCTCTGCTTTTTGCAGATGATGTGGTCCTGATGGCTTCATCTGACCGGGATCTTCAGCTCTCGCTGGATCAGTTTGCAGCCGAGTGTGAGGCGACCGGAATGAGAATCAGCACCTCCAAGTCCGAGTCCATGGTTCTCGCCCGGAAAAGGGTGGAGTGCCTTCTCCGGGTTGGGGAGGAGACCCTGCCCCAAGTGGAGGAGTTCAAGTACCTAGGAGTCTTGTTCACGAGTGAGGGAAGAGTGGATTGTTAGATCGACAGGCGGATCGGTGCGGCGTCTTCAGTAATGCGGACGTTGTACCGATCCGTTGTGGTGAAGAAGGAGCTGAGCCGGAAGGCAAAGCTCTCAATTTACCGGTCGATCTACGTTCCCATCCTCACCTATGGTCATGAGCTTTGGGTCATGACCGAAAGGATAAGATCACGGGTACAAGCGGCCGAAATGAGTTTCCTCCGCCGTGTGGCGGGGCTCTCCCTTAGAGATAGGGTGAGAAGCTCTGCCATCCGGGAGGAACTCAAAGTAAAGCCGCTGCTGCTTCACATCGAGAGGAGCCAGATGAGGTGGTTCGGGCATCTGGTCAGGATGCCACCCGAACGCCTCCCTAGGGAGGTGTTTAGGGCACGTCCAACCGGTAGGAGGCCACGGGGAAGACCCAGGACACTTTGGGAAGACTATGTCTCCCGGCTGGCCTGGGAACGCCTCAGGATCCCCCGGGAAGAGCTAGACGAAGTGGCTGGGGAAAGGGAAGTCTGGGTTTCCCTGCTTAGGCTGCTGCCCCCGCGACCCGACCTCGGATAAGCGGAAGAAGATGGATGGAAAAAATAAATACAATTTTTTAAAGATTTTTTAAAAAATATTTTAAGGAATTCAGTGTAAGAAAATACAGTGTAAAAAAAAAATCTGTGTAAAAAAGTTTTTGAGCAGCAATAAAAAAAAGACTTACGTCCGGCAAATTGAAATTATGAAATTAAATGAAGTAAGTCCTTTTTTTTTCTTTTTTTTTTTCTTTGTCATGAAAAAGGGACGTTTTTGTCATGAAAAAGGGCGTTTTTTGTGCTTGGCGCACTAATTGTAAGAGTATATTGTGTTTTTTATGTTGATTTAATAAATACATTTTTTATTTATTTATTTTTTTTTTTTTAATAAGAATGAATAAAAAAATCTTCTGCAGCCCGGTACCAATCGGTACCTGGTTGGGGACCACTGCTTTATAGGGCCCCCAACACATAATTTCATATAATTTCATCATCGGGCCCCCTCCATCATGGGCCCCTAGAATCCGTCTCCTTTACGGCGCCCCTGTCGGTACCTCTAAAAAGGTTAAGAACCACTGCCCTAATGCAACAAAAAACAACTTTTGCAACAAAGACACGCATTAACCTGTTTTTTTAAGGAGACTTTTGTTTCGAAAGGAAAACGTCAAGCATTATTACCATTACGATAACTAGTGTCACGTCGCAACGGTATCAATTGATCCTGTCACGTCAATGACGATCTAAATAAATAAAACACTAATTAAAAATAAAACGGTGTCACGTGATCATGTCAAGTCAATGACGTTCTAATTAAATAAAATACAAATATAATAAAAAATAAAAAAAATAAATAAAAAACGACCTGCCACGCGCTGTCATCCCCCCAAAGTCTGCCTACTCCTCCCCCTTCTGTGACGTCACTGTCCCCTCCGTGGCCTCCTGCCATAGTTTTTCAACGCCGGGCGAAGATGGCGGCCATACAGGCGAGGTGTTATTGCCAGTGGACATAACCGGGACATTTTTTTTTTACCAACAAAATCCAGCCGAGTCAGTCAGTCTAGCAGTGTTTAGTCCTTTGTGAAGGCTTTTTTTTTTTTGGGATACATTTTTTACGCCCCCCCCCCCCCACACACAACATGTTCAGTGACTAGCTGGCTAACGGGAGAGCAAGCAGTCTACTAGCTCGCAGGCTAGCTCGCCGCCGTCAAGAGGAGGATGGGAGAAAAGCTGGAGCTCAAACTCAAATCGCCGGTTGGAGCGGAACCCGCCGGCTACCCGTGGCCTTTGCCGGTTTACGTAAGTGCTGCGGCCCCGCGGCTGCAATATTGGGGGTGTTTTTGTGGGCTTTGTTAGCTAGCCTTGTGCTAACACTTCCGGTCATGCTCAGTCTTGTAAGGACAACCCCGGCGTGTCAACTGAGTACACCAGTGTTTGTTTGAACCTTTTCTGAGGCAAGGCACAGTATTTCATTCTTAAAAAAAATCCCGAGGCACACCACCTGCAGAAAACATTAAAAAATGTAAGTCAGCCGCCGATATTGACAATGAAAAGTCCTTCTCGCATTTGTTGGATATGAATTGAAACCATAACCAAGCATGCATCACTATAGCTCTTGTCTCAAAGTGGGTGTGCTGTCACGACCTGTCACATCGCGCCGTGACTTATTTGGTGTTTTCCAGTGTGTAGTGTTTTAGTTCTTGTTGTGCGTTCTTATTTTGTTGTTGATTGTCATGTCATGTACGGATGTTCTTTGTGGACGCCGTCTGCTGCTCCACATGCTGTAAGTCTTTGCTGTCGTCCAGCATTCCGTTTTTGTTTACTTTGCATACAGTTCAGGTTTAGTTTCGTTTTGCATAACCATCCCTAAGCTTGAATGCCTTTCCTTAGCGCAGTGTTTTTTCAACCTTTTCTAAGGCAAGGCACAGTTTTTTTCATAAAAAAAAAAAATCCCGAGCCACATCACCGGCAGAAAACATAAATAATAGTCAGCAGCTGATATTGACGATTAAAAAGTCATTCTTGCAATTGTTGAATATGAATAGAAACCATAACCAAGCATTCATCACTACAATTCTTGTCTCAAAGTACTGTCACGACCTGTCACATCACGCTGTGACTTATTTGGAGGTTTTTGGTGATTTCCTGTGTGTAGTGTTTTAGTTCTTGTTTTGCGCTCTTATTTTGTTGTTGATTGTCATGTCATGTATGGATGTACTTTGTGGACGCCGTCCGCTGCTCCACACGTTGTAAGTCTTTGCTGTCGTCCAGCATTCTGTTTTCGTTTACTTTGCAGCCAGTTCAGTTTTAGTTTCGTTTTGCATAGCCATCCCTAAGCTTGAATGCCTTTCCTTAGTGCAGTGTTTTTTCAAAATTTTCTGAGGAAAGGCACAGTTTTTTTAATAATAAAAAAATCCAGAGGCACACCACCTGCAGAAAACATAAAAAAATGTAAGTCAGCCGCCGATATTGACAATGAAAAGTCCTTCGCGCAATTGTTGGAATGAATTGAAACCATAACCAAGCATGCATCACTATAGCTCTTGTCTCAAAGTGGGTGTGCTGTCACGACCTGTCACATGACGCCGTGACTTATTTGGTGTTTTCCAGTGTGTAGTGTTTTAGTTCTTGTTGTGCGCTCTTATTTCGCTGTTGATTGTCATGTCATGTACGGATGTTCTTTGTGGACGCCGTCTGCTGCTCCACATGCTGTAAGTCTTTGCTGTCGTCCAGCATTCTGTTTTTGTTTACTTTGCAGCCAGTTTAGTTTTAGTTTCGTTTTGCATAGCCATCCCTAAGCTTTGATG
Organism: Nerophis ophidion; assembly: GCF_033978795.1. NCBI lineage: Eukaryota > Metazoa > Chordata > Actinopteri > Syngnathiformes > Syngnathidae > Nerophis > Nerophis ophidion. Next base: position 26,029,826 of record NC_084636.1, on the reverse strand, counting down.
CCTTTCCTTAGCGCAGTGTTTTTTCAACATTTTCTGAGGCAAGGCACAGTTTTTTTAATAAAAAAAAAATCCAGAGGCACACCACCTGCAGAAAACATAAAAAAATGTAAGTCAGCAGCCGATATTGACAATGAAAAGTCCTTCGTGCAATTGTTGGATACGAATTGAAACCATAACCAAGCATGCATCACATAGCTCTTGTCTCAAAGTGGGTGTGCTGTCACGACCTGTCACATCGCGCCGTGACTTATTTGGTGTTTTCCACTGTGTAGTGTTTTAGTTCTTGTCTTGCGCTCTTATTTTGTTGTTGATTGTCATGTCATGTACGGATGTACTTTGTGGACGCCGTCCACTGCTCCACATGCTGTAAGTCTTTGCTGTCGTCCAGCATTCCGTTTTTGTTTACTTTGCATACAGTTCAGTTTTAGTTTTGTTTTGCATAACCATCCCTAAGCTTGAATGCCTTTCCCCAGCGCAGTGTTTTTTCAACGTTTTCTGAGGCAAGGCAGTTTTTTTCATAAAAAAAAAATCCCGAGCCACACCACCAGCAGAAAACATAAAAAAAAAAAAGTCAGCTGCCGATATTGACAATAAAAAGTCATTCTCGCATTTGTTGGATATGAATTGAAACCATAACCAAGCATGCATCACTATAGCTCTTGTCTCAAAGTGGGTGTGCTGTCACAACCTGTCACATCGCGCCGTGACTTATTTGGTGTTTTCCAGTGTGTAGTGTTTTAGTTCTTGTCTTGCGCTCTTATTTTGTTGTTGATTGTCATGTCATGTACGGATGTACTTTGTGGACGCCGTCCGCTGCTCCACATGAAGTAAGTCTTTGCTGTCGTCCAGCATTCTGTTTTTGTTTACTTTGCAGCCAGTTCAGTTTTATTTTATTTTTGCATAGCCATCCCTAAGCTTGAATGCCTTTCCTTGGCGCAGTGTTTTTTCAACCTTTTCTGAGGCAAGGCACAGTTTTTTTCATAAAAAAAAAAAATCCCGAGCCACACCACCAGCAGAAAACATATAAAAAAAAAAAGTCAGCTGCCAATATTGACTATAAAAAGTCGTTCTCGCATTTGTTGGATATGAATTGAAACCATAACCAAGCATGCATCACTATAGCTCTTGTCTCAAAGTACTGTCACAACCTGTCACATCACGCTGTGACTTATTTGGAGGTTTTTGGTGATTTCCTGTGTGTAGTGTTTACTTCTTGTCTTGCGCTCCTATTTTGTTGTTGATTGTCATGTCATGTACGGATGTACTTTGTGGACGCCGTCCGCTGCTCCACACACTGTAAGTCTTTGCTGTCGTCCAGCATTCCGTTTTTGTTTACTTTGCATACAGTTCAGTTTTAGTTTCGTTTTGCATAACCATCCCTAAGCTTGAATGCCTTTCCTTAGCGCAGTGTTTTTTCAACATTTTCTGAGGCAAGGCACAGTTTTTTCATTTAAAAACAAAAATCCAGAGCCACATCACCGGCAGAAAACAATGTAAGTCAGCAGCCGATATTGACAATGAAAAGTCCTTCTCGCAAGTGTTGGATATGAATTGAAACCATAACCAAGCATGCATCACTATAGCTCTTGTCTCAAAGTGGGTGTGCTGTCACGACCTGTCACATCACGCCGTGTCTTATTTGGAGGTTTTTGGTGATTTCCTGTGTGTAGTGTTTTAGTTCTTGTCTTGCGCTCCTATTTTGTTGTTGATTGTCATGTCATTACGGATATACTTTGTGGACGCGGTCTGCTGCTTCGCACACTGTAAGTCTTTGCTGTCGTCCAGCATTCTGTTTTTGTTTACTTTTCAGCCAGTTCAGTTTTAGTTTCGTTTTGAATAGCCATACCTAAGCTTGAATGCCTCAGCGCAGTGTTTTTTCAACCTTTTCTGAAGAAGGCACAATTTTTTTCATAAAAAAAAAATCCAGGGGCACATCACCAGCAGAAAACATAAACAAATAATAGTCAGCAGCCGATATTGACGATTAAAAAGTCATTCTTGCAATTGTTGGATATGAATAGAAACCATAACCAAGCATGCATCACTATAGCTCTTGTCTCAAAGTACTGTCACGACGTTTCACATCACGCCGTGACTTATGTGAATTATTTGGGTGTTTTCCAGTGTGTTGTGTTTTAGGTCTTGTCTTGCGCTCCTATTTTGTTGTCATGTCATGTACGGATGTACTTTGTGGACGCCGTCCGCTGCTCCACACACTGTAAGTCTTTGCTGTCGTCCAGCGTTCTGTTGCTGTTTACTTTGCGACCAGTTCAGTTTAGCATAGCCATCCCTAAGCTTCAATGCCTTTTCTTAGCCACACTCGCCTTTTGTTTATTTTGGGTTTAAGCGTTAGATACCTTTTTACCTGCACACTGCCTACGACATATTGTGATCCCGACATCTACAAAGCAATTAGCTACCTGCTGCCACCTACTGATATGCCGAGCTCCAGACAGTACAGACACTCAACAACGGCACATTTGCTGATTGTAATTACTGTTTTGCAAAAACATTTTTTAACCCAATAGGTGCAATAACATAATCTCCCGCAGCACACCAGACTGTATCTCATGGCACACCGGTTGAAAAACACTGAAGTACACGACCAGTAAGTCTTTTTTTTCAAATTGTTATAACCTATTTTGTTATATTTATCATATACATTAAGCTGACAAAAAGGGAGGTTATTGACACAGTCTGTACAAATAGTGCACTTAATGAAGTCCCTTGCTAGCTTTGTTTGTTTTTGCGTACCCCCCCAAACGTGTCATGTTTGTAGCTGTCATCTGGAGCACACATTGTTTCAGCAATGCTGCCAAACATTCAGGTCATATGTGCATATATGTTTGTTTTTGCTCGCTTAAGGCTCGACATCTGGTTGCACTTAAGAGTTGCATTGCAGCACATGGTTTTTGGGGGAGGGCTGTTTTGTGGAGGAGTTGGGGTGTTCAACTGGTGGCTGGCAGGACAAACCGGCCCGTGAATGATTTAGACTTGGACTTAGACTCACTTTAATGATCCACAAGGGAAATTGCTCCACACAGTAGCTCAGTTACAAAGGATGGAAAGAATAGTGCAGGTGTAGAGTAGACTAAAAATGTATCATAGTAGCAATATAAAATATAACACAGATGTAATATTTACATATTATATATACAGTATATAATATAGGCTGATATATTATATTTTTATGTAATATATACAATATATAACAATTACCATGTACTGAATAAAAAACAATAGAAGATTTTGTGATGCTAAAAATATCGATGTAATCATAGTAGTATCAACTAGATACGCTCCTGTACTTGGTATCATTTCAGTGGATGTTAGGTGTAGATCCACCAATGGAGTTTGTTTACATTCAGTAACGGCGTCGCTGCTACGGTGAAGCATGTTTAGCTATTCCTCGTCCTGCAGGGATGATACTTGTAAGAAACATACTTTATTTGTTGCCATGGAGGCGAGGATTAGTGATTTAGAAGTAGCTAAAACACTGCAGAGTGTGGATGGACTTAGCCCCTAGCTAGCTAGCCATGTCTTAAAGTACCTCTTCCTGAGGGCGTTTCAGTGTTATAGCTTCACCTTTGTCATTAGTTTTAAGCCAAAATGTGTCCGTTCTCCCTTTTCTGTCTACACACTGTGTCTGCTTTTAAGTACTCCGTGATTGTGCGTTGCCGAACATGCTCCTCTGCTTGTAAACCAGCAATGACACAACGTGACGACTACGACGGAGGCCGGGGGAGTGGTGGACCGGTACTTTTCAGAGGCGGTATATCACAGAATATGATTCATTAGTATTGCGGTACTATACTAATACCGGTATACCGTACAACTAGGGCTGGGAAATATATCGATATACAAGATATATCGCATTGCTACAAAAAGTAGCATTACTACTAATATGTAGCATCATTTGAAAAGTCACCTGCTAGAGAATGAAGAGTGCATACTGCGCATGTCAACATCTCCGTTCGGTGCCACACGCCCACACCATCAAAATGCAAAGGCAAACATGTCCAGATCAACACCATATAAAAAAAAAAGTCAACAACAGAATTTAATAACGTCTGTAGTAACCTACGACATAGCGAAGGACGAACACTATTTGATTTCCTAATATGCAGCTAATTTTTATTTGACATTTAAAATGTTCGTCATCTGGCCGGGATCTTCAGCTCTCACTGGATCGGTTTGCAGCCGAGTGTGAAGCTACCGGAATGAGAATCGGCACCTCCAAGTCAGAGTCCATGGTTCTCGCCCGGAAAAGGTTGGAGTGCCATCTCCGGGTTGGGGAGGAGACCCTGCCCCAAGTGGAGGAATTCATGTACCTAGGAGTCTTGTTCACGAGTCGGGGTGGGGGAGTGGATCGTGAGATCGACAGGCGGATCGGTGCGGCGTCTTCAGTAATGCGGATGTTGTACCGATCCGTTGTGGTGAAGAAGGAGCTGAGCCGGAAGGCAAAGCTCTCAATTTACCGGTCGATCTACGTTCCCATCCTCACTTATGGTCATGAGCTTTGGGTCATGACCGAAAGGATAAGATCACGGGTACAAGCGGCCGAAATAAGTTTCCTCCGTCGTGTGGCGTGGCTCTCATTTAGAGATAGGGTGAGAAGCTCTGCCATCCGAGAGGAGCTCAAAGTAAAGCCGCTGCTCCTCCACATCGAGAGGAGCCAGATGAGGTGGCTCGGGCATCTGGTCAGGATGCCACCCGAACGCCTCCCTAGGGAGGTGTTTAGGCCACGGGGAACACCCAGGACACGTTGGGAAGAATATGTCTACCGGCTGGCCTGGGAACGCCTCGGGAGCCCCCGGGAAGAGCTAGACGAAGTGGCTGGGGATAGGGAAGTCCGGGCTTCCCTGCTTAGGCTGCTGCCCCCGCGACCCGACCTTGAATAAGCGGAAGAAGATGGATGGATTTAAAATGTCTCTGACAATCTTGCACTTTCTGTTTTGGAAATGACATGAATGTTTGTGCCATTGCTTGATAACTGTTTAATAAATGCAGTTTATGTCTATTGACTTAGTTGTGATTTCCTTCTTTGCATGAAAGTTTAAAAGTAGTATATATTAATGCAGTATGAACAAGAATGTTTTAATGTAGACATATAGAATGATCATACTGCTGTGATTATATGTATCAAGTTTTAATTCAGGGCTAAGGCAAAATTTTGAGATATATATTGTGTATCGCGATATGGCCTAAAAATATCGAGATATTAAAAAAAGGCCATATCGCCCAGGCCTACGTACAACCTTAGTTTGAACAGTAAGTGTTTGAATATAGGACAATAAAACATTGTACTTGCATTAATGAAATAAAATATATTGCCAATATAATAAATATTGCACTGATAAAATATCAATAAATATTTTTTATTTGCCGTTACGTGCAACTTTCTATGCCAATGTTTGTCCGATATCAACCGATACTGATATACACAGTTGTGGAATCAACACATTATTATGCCTAATTTTGTTGTGATGCCCCCGCTGGACGCATTTAACAATGTAACAAGGTTTTCTAAAATAAATCAACTCAAGTTATGGACAAAAATGTCAACATTATTATTGAAGTCACAAAGAGCATTATTTTTTTTTAACATGCCTCAAAACAACAGTTTTGAATTTGGGACATGCTCACCCTGAGAGAGCATGAGGAGGTTGGGGTGGGTGGGGTAGGATGTAGCGAGGGGGGTATATTGTAGAGTCCCGCAAAAGTTAGTGCTGCAAGGGGTTCTGGGTATTTGTTCTGTTGTGTTTATGTTGTGTTAAGGTGCGGATGTTCTTCCGAAGTGTGTTTGTCATTCTTCTTTGGTGTGGGTTCACAGTGTGGTGCATATTTGTAACAGTGTTAACGTTGTTCATACAGCCACCCTCAGTGTGATCTGAATGGCTGTTGACCAAGTATGCCTTGCATCCACTTGTGGGTTCTTCCGAGGATGTCGTAGTCGTAATGGTTTGTACAGTCCTTTTAGACATTTGTGATTTAGGGCTATATAAATAAACACTGATTGATTGATTGATATGTGTGGTTGAAAAGCCGTAGATATTATGTGATTGGGCCGGCACGCAAAGGCAGTGCCTTTAAGGTTTATTGGCGCTCTGTACTTCTCCCTGCGTCCGTGTACCACTCCTCCGTACAGCGGCGTTTTAAAAAGTCATAAATTTTACTTTTTGAAACCGATACCGATAATTTACGATAATACATTTTAAAGCATTTATCGGCCGATAATATCTCTAGATAGAACCTAACCTGTACTGACTGAAAAGCATGAACAATCATATTACAGTATTTGTATTTGCCCCAAAAAATGAAAACCATGACACACTCATGTATTAGTCTAGACTAGTTGTTGTTTCAGTATCTTTCATGCAGCTTACCGTCTATGACTCATTGAGGTCTTCTCACTGGAGAAGAAACGGAAAAGGAAGTGGTTGTCTTGAACGCAACGTGCTTCTATTCACTACAAATTGTGGTGAGACGGTAAGCACTGACTGAAAAAAAGTCAGAATTCTCAGAATGCCTGAGCTGGGGTCGGGGGACTTCTTTCTGTACATTTCTTCCTCTTTTGCTTCCACTGTAAAAGTATGTGCATTACTGTAGTAGACATAATCAGCCACTGCCAGCTGCTTTATGGTGTAAAAAGTTGACCCTCCCATTTCCACTCCCTCCTGCCTCACCCATTTCCTTTTGCTATGGTCTGGCATGGATAAACACGCAAGCATGACAGGAATCTTAAGATACTGTCGGCCTGTGTCATGTCACTAGCGTAGAATTAGAAACAGTCCTGTCCTGCTTGTGGAATGTCTACAGTTTGAAGCGTATTTGTGCAGAGGCTCCCCTGCTGCCTTCAAAGGGGCGGGAGACTTCCTCCCTCTTCCCTGCGTCCATATGGTCAACACTAGGCAGGATGGACAACGCCACTCCTCGGGCAGCAGTTAGCAAATACCGTTAGAAAAACACATGCTTGTCAGGGTTTATAACCGATAATTCCACCCCAAATTCTGTATTCACGCCCACGTGACATGGGCACAGTGATGAAAGTGTATTCCAACGCACAAACGCAACTATTGTACATGCTGACACACTCGTCCACTTTGTATGCCCACACACAACGATACCACATCAGCAATGTCTCTCCGTAATGCAGTCGTGATTCTAGTATTATTACCGTTAATGCTAATTGTCGTGTGTTTATTTACATAAACCAACAAATGTGTTAATTGGAAGTAGGTAATAATTGGTTAGAGCCGGCCTGGGCAAATTAAGGCCCGGGGGCCACGTGCGGCCCATTTAGCTTTTCCATGTGGCCCACCGGACATTCCCAAATAATTTTTTTAGATGTATAAAATGGAAAGTGTAGCTGCCATCATGATGTGCTGTGATGTTTTCTGTGACCGTGAGTCTTAAACTATACAAAGCATTTAAATGGGTTGTAAATGGGTTGTACTTGTATAGCACTTTTCTACCTTCAAGGTACTCAAAGCGCTTTGACACTACTTCCACATTTACCCATTCACACACACATCCACACACTGATGGAGGGAGCTGCCATGCAAGGCGCCAACCAGCACCCATCAGGAGCAAGGTTGAAGTGTCTTGCTCAGGACACAACGGACGTGACGAGGTTGGTACTAGGTGGGATTTGAACCAGGGACCCTCGGGTTGCGCACGGCCACTCTTCCACTGCGCCACGCCGTCCCAAATGGTTGGAATCTGCGCTTTTGCATGATATACTAGTTACTATGGTAATCTAATTAGTTACTATGGTAACCTATTGGTTACTATGGTAAGCTAATTAGTTACTATGGTCATCAACTTAGTTACTATGGTCATCTAATTAGTTACTTCGATAACCTAATTAGTTACTATAGTAATCAAATGAGTTACTATGGTTTAATTAGTTACTATGATAACCTAATTAGTTACTATGGTAATCAAATTAGTTACTATGGTCATTTAATTATTTACTATGGTAATAATCTAAGTCACAGCAACTCAGACGAGGCACCAAGCAGTGTGGGTCGGGAGCGTTTCCACTGAGTGTTTCCAGGGCGGCCAGCCTGAAATGCGGGTGTCAGGGACAGAGGCGAAAGAAGATTTTTACAACAAACTTCTGAAGCTTAGTGATATATCAGATGTATCAGATTGTAGGCGGAGATTTTTTAATACCCTTCGCGTTTATATTTCGCTGTTTGTTGAATTTTTGTTGTGTTTCGCTTCATTGTAAGATATGTCAATCAAGGGGGGTGTGGCGTTCATATGTTGTCAATATACAGTGTTTTATCCTTCATAGATAATATTGTAAATCCCACATTCTTTATTTTCATCTACATTCTGGGTGTCTTATTCAGTAAAAAAAAATGAACATTCCATTCAGTTTTTTAAGGCGGTCTTTCATAACGTTCTTAGCTTTCAATAAGACATCATTGAGGGGTTTTGTATTAGTGTTCCTAAAAATCAAATTTACCGGCTCCCAGACACATTCTTTTTTCAACATTTGGCCCCAGAGTCAAAATAATTGCCCAGGCCTGGGTTAGAGGCTACTTTTGCCTAACTTTTTAACTTCATTTTGTAACTTTAATACCAGTTTGAAATAGGGGGTATCGTGATCCCATATTGATCAGTCAGATATCTGCAAAACATCTAAAATCTCTGATATGACCTCCGATACAAGCAGTCCTACACTGTGTTACTCGTGTACAGCTGGACAGCCAGTTCACATCTAAATGTCCTCCAATAAGCACACGATCTTAGTCTTTTTTAGTATTTTTAATAAGTCATTTACAAAGAATAGACATGATAGGCTATCAGCTACTATAGGAGATAGCAGCTACACAAGTAGTAGCAAATAAGCTAGACATACAGACGTGGTCAAAAGTTTACATACACTTGTAAAGAACATAATGTCATGGCTGTCTTGAGTTTCCAATAATTTCTACAACTCTTTTTTTTTTTTTGTGACAGAGTGATTGGAGCACATACTTGTTGGTCATAAAAAACATTCATGAAGTTTAGTTCTTTTATGAATTTATTATGGGTCTACTGAAAATGTGACCAAATCTGCTGGGTCAAAATTATACATACAGCAATGTTAATATTTGGTTACAAGTTTCACCGCAATAAGGTGTACATCTGTTGGTTTTCTGACATGGACTTCTTTTTTTTTTTTTTTTCTTTTTTTTTTGTTGTCCTGTCCAGCTTCTCAGGCAAATCATATAGTTGATGTAGATGCCCATATCGGCTGTTCAGATTTACTTTACAAAAGAGACGTGTAAAATACTTCTCTTGTTGTCTTATTTGAATGTGACTTTATTAAATGTATGTATATTATCATTTGGTGCAGCCGGGCCGGAGCAGGAGGGGATAGAAAGAGAAAAAAAGGAAGACAGAGGGGGAAATTGTGGGGATAAGAGGGGGATTAGACAGAGAGACAAAAACAACAGCAAATACAATTATAACAACAACAACAATAGAACAACATCAGCACATACATAATATGTACAAATATGATGGTAAAAGTGATAGCAAATAAGCAGTTAGTGAAATAAATAATATAGTAATGACAATGAGCATTTTTACACTAAAACTGGAGCAATACAAATACCAATAGAAAAAGCGCTATTGATCATAAACAAAACCAATAGATTACCTCTATTATCAGCAATAAAGTTGTTCAAATGCAACGATACTTATACATAATGATAGCTAGAAAGATAATAATAAAAAAAAAAAAAAAAGAAGGAATACCGAAAGATGAAAGGGAAGAGAGAGAGGCAACCTATATTAATCTTGTAGATTGTTATAGTAACAATGGTTTAAGCCAGGGGTGCCCACACTTTTTCTGCAGGCGAGCTACTTTTCAATTGACCAACTCGAGGGGATCTACCTCATTTATATATATCATTTATATTTATTTATTTATGAAAGAGACATTTTTGTAAGCAAGTTAAATGTGTTTAATGATAATACAAGCATGTGTAACACATATAGATGTCTTTCTTTCACGAAGACAAGAATATAAGTTGGTGTATTACCTGATTCTGATGACTTGCATTGATTGGAATCAGACAGTAATGATGATAACGCCCACATTTTCAAATGGAGGAGAAAAAAAGTTGTCCTTTCTGTACAATACCACATGAAAGTGATTGGTTTTTGGCATCTAATTCATCCAGCTTCCATACACTTTACAAGAAAAACATTGGCAGCAAATTCCATAGCTTGCTTGATTGACATTCACGGCACCCGAGGGTCTTGTGAGATGACGCTGGCTGCTGCCAGTTCATTATTATGAAAAAATGACAGAGAGGAAGGCGAGAAACACTTTTTATTTCAACAGACTTTCGTGCCGTCCCTTCCGTCAAAACTCTAAAGACCGACTGCACATTTCCTATCTTCACAATAAAAGCCCTGCTTCATGCTGCCTGCGCTAACAAAATAAGAGTCTCGGAAAGCTGGCGTGCACAAGTGATGTGCACGCCAGCTTTCTGAGGAATCGCTTGTGCACGCCAGTTTTCCGAGACTCAGGCAGCATGAAGCAGGGCTTTTATTGTGAAGATAGGAAATGTGCAGTCGGCCTTTAGAGTTTTGACGGAAGGTACGGCGCGAGAGTCTGTTGAAATAAAAAGTGTTTCTCGCCTTCCTCTCGGTCATATTTTAATAATAATGATCTTGCAGCACCCAGCGTCATCTCACAAGACCCTCCGGTACCGTGAATGTCATTTAAGTGACGTCTTGGTGAAGATTGATGATCACTAATTTTTAGGTCTATTTTTTTTAAAAGCCTGGCTCGAGATCGACTGACACACTCCCCGCGGTCGACTAGTAGCTCGCGATCGACGTAATGGGCACCCCTGGTTCAAGCTATGTCAATATGCCTTGTGTTACCCAGTTTACCCTAGGGCAACAGCATTGATATATGTTTGATGAAACATGATTATGTGCATGAGTGTATGTATGTATTGTATGTAATATAGTATATTATTGTATGTAACCCTAACTTGTATATGAACAGAATGTGTATATGAATGTTTGTACAGTAAATGTATATGTACTGTATATGTATGTTTGTTTGTTTGTTTGTTTGTACAGTGAATGCATATGTACAGTATATGTATGTTTGTTTGTACAGTGAATGTATATGTACAGTATATGTATGGTCGTACCGTGAATGTGCGCGTGGATGGACGGGCTTGGAGTATGTAGATATGTAATGTATTTGTGTATGTATGTGGGAGCGTAGGTACCAATGTATGGACGTTTGTATGTATGAGTAACGGTGTGTGTTGTGTTAGTATATGTGTGTTTGACATGGACTTCTTTCTTCAGCATTGTCCACACATTTAAGTCAGAACTTTGGGAAGGCCATTCTAAAACCTTAATTCGAGTCATTCCTTTACCACTTTTGATGTGTTTTGGGGTCATTGTCCCCAATGACCATTGGCGTTCTGTACAAAAAGTGCACTTTAATTTAGTGTTGTTTTGATACGTCATCTTATTGACATCATGCACAAAAGTGCACTCATAGCTTGTTTTAAAATGTCTCCGACAATCTTTCATTTTCTGTTTTGAAATGACATGAATGATTGTGCCACTGCTTAATAACAGTTTAATAAATACAGTTTTGGTAAATTGACTTAGTTGTGGTTTCCCTCTCTGCGTGGAAATTTAAAAATAGCATATATTAATGCAATATGAACAAGAATGTTTTAATGTAGACACATAGAATCATCATACTGCTGTGATTATATGCATCTAGTGTTCATTCAAGGCTAAGGCAAAATATCGAGCTATATATCGTGTATCGTGACATGGCCTAAAAATAGCAATATATTAATAGAAGGCCATCTCGCCCAGCCCTAGATTAATGTCCGTTGTGTCCTGAGCAAGACACTTCAACCCTTGCTCCTGATGGGTGCTAGTTAGCGCCTTGCATGGCAGCTCCCTCCGTCAGTGTGTGAATGTGTGTGTGAATGGGTAAATGTGGAAGTAGTGTGAAAGCGCTTTGAGTACCTTGAAGGTAGAAAAGCGCTATACAAGTACAACCCATTCATCATTTATCATAGCGTTTAGTAGCCAACTCTTCAGTCGGCATAAATACAGCTGATGAGTTGAATGTAAACAAAAAGCGTGGCAAGTGCAACAGGTTTGATTTACACAGAGTGGGGCAACACAACATTTTAAAGCGCATTCAGATGAAGATATAGCTGCTGAATGTTGACCGCTATTGTTGAGTTAAAAAATCTACATTGGAAGGTTACTTGCATTCACTGCGGTTAATGTCGACTATAGGAGGCTCTGCGGTCAATTGAGCATTTTTTGTGTACAGTTTATTTTGTTGATGTGAAAGGTTGAAGGCAGTTCCTTCCAGGACACAATATTCTGAAACAGACAGCTTAGGAAATAATGGAAATATTTGAACGTTCCTAACCGTTCAAAAAGAAAATAACAGTATACCATAGTAATAAATGAGCCATATTGTACTGATTAGCCAGAATAGCGGTGCATGTACCGCTTTTGTTACTGTGCTGCCGACACATTAGAAGCTCCATTTTGTGCGTCTGTAATGGTCATCAATCTGTTCCTGTTTATCCAGGTAAAGCATCATCGGAAAAACAGCCAATGAAAAAGCACTAGATGAGTCAATGCAATTATTTCCACAAGTTTTGTTAAAGTGTTGCAAATTTTTTTGAAAGACACATTTTCTCCTCGGAAAAAGTTCCGAATGAGAGGTTCCCCTGTGGGAGTTGCAGCCAACATTTGTTGTTTACGCACACACACCAAAACAAACGGCCATGTCAGGAGAGAGTTCCTTATGTCAACTGTGCCGAGATAGCAAGTGATATCACATTAGGGTGTTCTGCAGGATGACTCAGTTTTTAGTGGAAAAGATTAAGCTCCCTATAGTTGTTTATGACGCTGAGTTACAACCTCTGATTTCCACCATTTGCCAGTGAGGAGAGAGGAGAGTCTCCATTCGTCTCACACAGGTTTATTTTTAGCTCAGCGCTGGTGTTGCTGTGTGCCATTTTGTGCCATCACGTGACTGCCTTCTACATCCTATGCTCAAGCTGCATACCAACTAACCATTTCCTATGTTTTATTTATGCTGCATGGCGGCGGAGCGTCTAGTTTTGTTGCCGTGTCGCTCGTACTTGTCAATTCATATTCTTCCGTGCCTTGCTGATAGAAATGAATTTCCCGCGCATATTTTGAACGTCATCCTTGAGTGTTGGCAGTGGATGTTTGTGCAAAAAGTGGCGGGCAGCAGCGAGCGGGAAGCTGGAACCTGCACAGGCCGCAAAACAGCTGACAAAACTGTAGGCTTTCCATCCTCTCTGGCCACCTCTCCCTGCTTTCAACTCCCTTTGTTTGGCTTTCCTTTTTCCTCCATCCCTCATTCTCCTTCTTTAGCGATCCATGGACCAGAAACAATCCTTGGAAATTGCACTGGAGTCTGAGAAAACGAAAGTGGGTCAGTGGGTCAGCTGAGGATACAGGCTCACGCTGCTGCTGCGCTCTGTGTACAATTTGAGCGCCGTCACCGCCGCACAGCAGCCTTGGTGCACCAGGACGGGATCAGCTGTGATCCCTGCAGATGATGCGGTTTTATCAGGTTTTTCTGGGGTCGGCCGGGGTGCTATTCTAAACTACATAAAACCATACCTCAGCGGCAGTCACAGATTGCGACAGGTGCTTGTAGTCTGTAAATATTTAAAGAGTAAGGCAAGGCATGTGTTGCTTGAGATTTGCTCCAAAGGTCGACCACAATTCAGGAGCGAACAAGAAGCCATGTTTTCTGCTAAGATAGCTTGAATGTAAAGTAGCAAAACATGGTCCACAAAAATGTATTTTCTGGACCATAAGGCGCGCCAGATTATAATGCGCACTGCCAATGAAAGTTCTATTTTTGATCTTTTTTCATATTTTAGGCCCACTGGATTATAGGACGCATTAAAGAAGTCATAATATTATTATTTTTTTCTAAATGTAAAGCACTTCCTTGTGGTCTACATAACATGTAATGGTGTTTGGTCCAAACGTTGCATAGATTATGTTTTACAGATCCTCTCCAAGCCGCTTTCTGACTGTCGTTTCTGGATGCGCCGTTTTGTGGGCGGTCTTAGTTATGTGGCTCACCTTTGGCAGCGTCTTCTCCCTGTCATCTTTGTTGTAGTGGTGTAGCATGCAAGGACGGGAGTGGAAGAAGTGTCAAAAAAGGAAGTTAACTGTTTTAATGACATTCAGACTTTACTTTAATGAATAACGGAGCAACATCTCCTCATCCGGAAACAATACAGGAAATGTGTCCCATGAAAAATGTCCGACCGAAATGCTCTAATAACTAAAGTTCCGTGGGTGAATAATGTAACTCACTAGGCAGGTATGTTTTAGCGCTTTCATGGCGAGTTTACTGACAGATATAAGTAAGAACTTTACACTACTCTATATTAGAAATGGCAACAGCGGAGGTTGAATGTCACATAAAAAGATAGAGAAAAAGAAGCTTATCGACTATGGCGTCATTGCGGACGCGTGTAATTTTTCAGGATTTACGCAGATCCCAAATACAGATTAGCAGGTACCAGAAGTTAAGAAAAATTGCTTTTGTATAATATAAAAGTTAATAACTCAGTTATTTCACTTTAGCTTTTTCGGTGTTGATTGAGCTGTGTTGAAGCAGCAAAAAAGGACATTAAGTTCAATGAAGAGTTTCCTGAAGCTGTCTCTGATAGTTGATATAATAATGTAACTGCATCATAAAGCCTACATGAACTCCATGGTGTTCAGGGATGAATAGTCTCTCCTATTGCTGTTGTACAATTTTTTTCAGCTATAGTTACATTAATCATGAGTAATGTAGCAGCCTAGTTTTGAATGGCAGGGTCCCTGCTATCACATGTTGATAAAAATATAAAATTTGAATAATAAAAATCTAATACAGGCTTCCCAAATGCTGTAACAAATTAAGCATGATGTGTTGAGCATATGTCAACATGTGGCCCCAATTTTCCAAACGCTTATTGCAAACGCTTACACACAGTAAGTCATTGATTTGACTTTTTAAGTCATTATTTTGACTTAGTAAGTCATTATTTTGACTTAGTAAATTAGTAAGTCAAAATATTGACTTACTAAGTCATAATAATGACATACTTTGTAATCCAGGTAACTAGGACTGTTTTTTGTATTTTCTTTTACTTTACGGAAAAAATATCGAGATATATATATATAGTATATCGGCATATGCAGCGGAAAACACAAACAAAAATTGTGGGCTTCCTCATGCGACTAAGCCGGCCTACTTCATCGCAGTCCGTAGTCTATTGCCCCTTAGTTGGGTGTTGCCGCTTACTGGTGTTGATGCCAGTGCAGATAGTGTCTGCTATTGCCCGCAGGACCTGGTCGTGGCGCCACCGGTACCTGCCATCTCCCAATGCCTTTGAGCAACAGCTGAGGATGTGTTGTAATGATCTTCGTTTCTGACAGAGCTGGCACACAGGTGTGTCTATCAGGCCCCAGGTAAATAAGTTAGCAGGGCTCATAAACTGACTGGACCAAGAACTTAAACTGGTGTGGCTCCGCTTTCCAGAGTTCGGTCCAGGTGATCTTGCGACCAGCTATGTGCTCCCACTTGGTCCAGGCCCCCTGCTTGCTCATTCCCACCATTCTGCTGAAGCGAGCCTCTTCCACCTCGGCGCGAACCTCCTCTTGGACCAACTTTCTCCTTTCCTTTCCTCCGGCTCTGCTGTAGCTTGGTTTGGTGTTACTACCCAGCCCAGCCCGACCAGTAGCTACGGTTCCCACCACGGTGCTGTGCCGCAACCTCGCCTCTGCCCGCTCCACTTCCTTGCTGTTCTGACCTCCACACCTGCTGACGATACTTTCCCATCAGCAGAATCTCTGTAGAGCAGGACTTCTCTGGCCCTGGAAACCTTGAACTCCTCTGCCAGACTACTGAAAGGAAGCTACAGCTTGGTGTTGCTGCTTAGGCTCCGTGGCAGACCCAGCCACCTGCGCAGGGACGAGCTGATCTTTCTCTCGAATCCCTCCACGATGGTCATTGGGAATTCGTACATCAGCAGCGGCCAGAGGATACGAGGCAGGATGCCATGCTGATATATCCAGGCTTTGAACTTCCCTGGAAGTCCCGACTTGTCCACCGCTGAGAGCCGCATGTTGAGGTTATCGCTGGTAGCTTGACGTGCAGCGGAATCCTTCAGATCACCAGTGAAGAGCTTGCCCAGGCTCTTCACTGGCTTTTCTGACACAGATGGAATTTGGATGTCTGCCAGACTGAAGCGAAAGTGTTCGGATACTTTACCCTTCCTCAAGACCAAGGACCTGGACTTAGAGGGCTTGAAACTCATTCTTGCCCAACTAATGAGTCGATCAAGGCCTTGAAGGAGCCATCTGCATCCAGACACTGATGCAGATGGGAAATCACAACTAAGTCAATTGACCAAAACTGTATTTATTAAATACTCTTCAGTCTCTCACGGCTGACTTTTTAAATGAAAGAAAAAATAATAGTGTTGCTACCTTTTTGTAGTAACACTTCTGCCGAATATCTTCCCACTCGAAGCCAAACCACCGCCAGACGATGGATCCCCTGCTCTTTATTTTGGGCATTTATTGTTCTTCCTCCATTTGTGATCAGTTTTCGCACCTTCTCTCTCCGCTCGACCTGCCTCAGCTAACGTTAACCATGCTAGATGCGCGACAGTATGTGACATATGTAAAAAGGCGTGCTTGTTTTACGAGAGACGAGAAGGAGTGGGAAATGCCAGTAATGTAATGCCCGTAGCTAAAAGCAACCGTGTGAGAACATATAATCGAATATTACGATAAAGTAATTGTCTATATCGCACAGAGACAAACCTGCGATATATCGTTTATATCGATATATCGCCCAGCCCTAAACTGAATACTATTTTGGTCGTATCTATTTATTCACAAACTTTTTGAATTCTTTAGGTGTTATAATAAAATAGATATATATGATAATAGCTTCAATATAGAGGCAATTTGTTTTTCAACTTCACTGGTACTTTAAATGTATTGTTCTTACTATAATTTTTGTACTTCTTGTTTATTTGTTACCAATTATAAATGTGCTATTTTAAATTGTATTAAAAATTAGTTTTGGTAGTACAATAGATACTCATATTTTAATGATAGTATTATTAATCTTGATTCCAACGTCAATCAAAATAATAGCGATAATGATTTTTGCGATAATCATTTAGTCCTATCCCAATATCATTTTATATATCACGGCAGAGCGTTCTCATTATTTACATGATATATATGGAGCTTGTCATTCTATTGATTTGTGGTGATGTTATCATACACTACTGGCAAGGAGCAATTCAATTACAGTGCAGGTTTAATGCTCTCGTAGCAACACTGAGCAGCAATAAGATTAATTTATTGTTTTATGGTTGACATTGTATTTATCCTTTTCCATCACTGTTACATCTTCTGCAGCGGCATCACCAGAGTAGGTCTTAAGTTTGTTGCTATTTCTTTGCGTTGGACTTAAGAAGCGTCATCCATGTGTAATGGTAAAAAAAAAACAAATTACGCTGTCATCGTAATGAAGTTTTTTCCGGTTAAGTCCTTTAGTCATCTGTGCCTGATGACTAATTATGCGATAAACACATGATGAGGTGTATGTGTAATCCTATTGACATCAGCCAGTGTGTTGTTATTACTCTATATTACCGCTTGACTGCTTTCTGTCATAATTTGAAGTTTGAGAAAGGTCATCACCTTTTTCCCTTGCCAGGATAAACACCATGATGCTGCTCAAGAAATCATCGAGACCATTCGGTAAGCAACGCCTGTGGACTCTGACTCAATACTCCTCTGTTTTTTTTCTTGCCGTGTGACTGGCTTAGGTACAATAATGTGTGCGTGTGTGTATGTGCGTGGGCGCAGGTGGGTGTGCGAAGAGATTCCAGACCTCAAACTGGCGATGGAAAACTATGTACTCATCGACTACGACACCAAGTGGTGGGTCTCAAAATAACACACATGACTTCAAAGCATACAGTGATAGTCATTAGATGTATTTATTGCAGTGCTACCTCTGTTTTCTTCATTAACTCCAAAATGGACCCTTTTTTAAATGGACCCTAAAGGGTCCATTTAAAAAAAACAAGTCATGTGAAACATTTTTTCCTATAGGAAACAATGTAAATCCAATGAGTCCATTCCACAGACCCAACAATGTCATAAGAAAACACTTTTTAATTGATGATTATAGTTTTACATGCATAAAATAATGCAAAATACATATAAATGACAAATAAAATGGATATATGAACAGTTAGCGTCACGTTTACCTTTTTGTTTTTTTAAACATCACTTTTGAGGGCGATAAGCAGCCAGGTAGGAGGGAAGGTGAATAAGCTTTGTAAACATTGTGTAATACATGATAAGATACATATTGCATATTTTCACACTACAGTATTGGCTGCTTTTGTTTTGATAGTAGTAATTTTTATCATTTTTGGACACTGCTCGACTTATCAGGATTTAGACGACATTTTTTCCTACATGAAATAGTGAAGAGGGTCAAACATCACCATCAAAAGACTTTTGAGACCTGCAGTGGTATTTTCCAAAAGACATTTTAACTTTCCAAAGTGTAAAAACAAATTTAATTGGGATCAGTTTAGGCTGATCCTTAAGTGTCGCTCAATTTTCAGCGAAAAACATACAAAATACACGAAAGAAGGAATGTGGTTACAATGTCACCAATTTGTGTTGTTGTTTTTAATTGTAATAGTTTTGAGAGTATGCAGAGACTGTGTGACAAATACAACAGGGCGATTGACAGCATTCACCAGCTGGTAAGCAGATGGATTTGAATTATTAGTCAATAAAACTTGTAACAGAAAATAAATAATGTAATAGTGCTATGTTCATGTCATATCTACAGTGTAAACCAACAATGTCATATTTGACAATATACGTGTCAATTTTTATTTTTATTGTACTGTAGTTGTTAACTTCTACACTTTAGAAAGTTTGAAAACAACATCTGTAATGCAAGGCCAGCTACTTCATAGAAATATGCTTTTTAATCCCATTTTAAAGTGGAAAGGGACGACCCAGCCCATGAAGCTAAACAAGCGACCTTCCAACGGGCTGTTGAGACACATCCTCCAGCAGGTATACAACCATTCGGTGACCGACCCGGAGAAGCTAAACAACTATGAGCCCTTCTCCCCGGAGGTGTACGGGGAGACGTCTTTTGACCTGGTGGCTCAAATCATCGATGAGATGGAGATGATGGAGGATGACACCTTTGTTGATCTTGGCAGCGGCAAGTTATTTTTGTACTTTGGTGATGTAGTACAAATGTCCAATAAATGACTGAATTCTCATTTTTCAAACGTTTTCTCTTTGCAGGTGTGGGTCAGGTGGTGCTGCAGGTTGCCGCAGCGACCACCTGTAAACACTACTATGGTGTGGAAAAGGCAGATATTCCAGCAACCTATGCAGAGGTATTGTAATAGTATTGATTTATTGCACATATGTTACAGTACATAGATCAATACATCAAACTGTTTTTATTTAGCACTTTTCATGCACAGGCAAGTTGCACTTTATTCCGGTCAAAAAAAGAAAAAGAAGAAAACATACGCATGCATGCGCACACACAGCCCTATTGATAAGAAAACGTGGAATGGCACTGACGAAAAACACAAATTAAAATGATCTTGAAAACACATACTGTACATATAAAAGCACATAGGCATACATACACCCAAGCATATATTCATGTTTTATTAAACATCTATTAACGTTGTTCCCCTAGGGGAAACTGGGTAACACACGGCACACCGACAATGCTTAGCCTATATTACTATAACAATCTACAAGGTTAATACAGTTTGCTTGTCTTTCTTCCCCTCTATTTATCTGCCTTATTTTGTATTTCAAGTTATCATTACATATATGTACGGTTGCATTTGAACCAACTGTATTGTTGATTGTAGAAGTAGATATTGTTATTATTTATTATCAATAGTGCTATTTCTATTGGTATTTGTATTGCTCCACTTGTAGTGTAATAATGTACATTGTCATTTCTGTGTTATTAATATTAAATTCATGAACTGCTTCTTTGCTATCACTTTTACCATCATATTTATACATATCCCATTTGTTGGTGCTGTTCTGTTGTTGTCGTTTCTCGGTTTTTTCCCCCTCGTGTCCCCACAATTTCCCCTTCGGTCTTCCTTTTTCTCTCCCTTTCTATCCCGTCGTGCTCCGGTCAGGCTGCGCCAAACATTAAAATAAATCCATTTAATAAAGTCAAATACAAATAAGACAACAAGAGAAGTAACCCACACTTTTCTTTTGTAAAGTAAATCTGTACAGAAAATATGGGCATCTACATCAGCAGTATGATTTTCCTGAGGAGCTGCACAGGACTAAAAAAATAAAATAATATAAATCATATTTTAGAATATAAATTATTAAAATTATTAATATTATATTAATATTATTATATACTCTCGGCAGGGTTCTTGAGGGTGCATGGGAGTTTGCCCAACCAGTCTACATGTGCTTTGTGGACTTGGAGAAGGCATTCGACCGTGTCCCTCGGGAAGTCCTGTGGGGAGTGCTCAGAGAGTATGGGGTATCGGACTGTCTTATTGTGGCAGTCCGATCCCTGTACGATCAGTGCCAGAGCTTGGTCCGCATTGCTGGCAGTAAGTCGGACACGTTTCCAGTGAGGGTTGGACTCCGCCAAGGTTGCCCTTTGTCACCGATTCTGTTCATAACTTTTATGGACAGAATTTCTAGGCGCAGTCAAGGAATTGAGGGGTTCCGGTTTGGTGGCCGCGGGATTAGGTCTCTGCTTTTTGCAGACGATGTGGTCCTGTTGGCTTCATCTGGCCGGGATCTTCAGCTCTCACTGGATCGGTTCGCAGCCGAGTGGGAAGCGGCCGGAATGAGAATCAGCACCTCCAAATCTGAGTCCATGGTTCTCTCCCGGAAAAGAGTGGAGTGCCATCTCCGGGTTGGGGAGGAGACCCTGCCCCAAGTGGAGGAGTTCAAGTACCTAGGAGTCTTGTTCACAAGTGGGGGAAGAGTGGATCGTGAGATCGACAGGCGGATCATTGCGGCGTCTTCAGTAATGCGGACGTTGTACCGATCTGTTGTGGTGAAGAAGGAGCTGAGCTGGAAGGCAAAGCTCTCAATTTACCGGTCGATCTTCGTTCCCATCCTCACCTATGGTCATGAGCTTTGGGTAATGACCGAAAGGATAAGATCACGGGTACAAGCGGCCGAAATGAGTTTCCTCTGCCGTGTGGCGGGGCTCTCCCTTAGAGATAGGGTGAGAAGCTCTGCCATCTTGGAGGAGCTCAAAGTAAAGCCGCTGCTCCTCCACATCGAAAGGAGCCAGATGAGGTGGTTCGGGCATCTGGTCAGGATGCCACCCGAACGCCTCCCGAGGGAGGTGTTTAGGGCACGTCCAACCGGTAGGAGGCCACGGGGAAGACCCAGGACACGTTGGGAAGACTATGTCTCCCGGCTGGCCTGGGAACGCCTCGGGATCCCCCGGGAAGAGCTAGACGAAGTGGCTGGGGAGAGGGAAGTCTGGGCTTCCCTGCTTAGGCTGCTGCCCCCGCGACCCGACCTCGGATAAGCGGAAGAAGATGGATGGATGGATGGAAATGATTAAAAACATAAAATAATGGGAAGGGTATTAATAATAATAATCAATAAAAGAGAAAAAACTGAATCAAAATGAACATAGAAGTCTAGTTTAAAATCATCAATAAAAAGCCTTAATAAAAAGGTGTGCCTCTAACGTTATTCATTTCAATGGTCTCTGCAGGCTGTTACACAGGTGGAGGACATAGTGGCTGAATGCTGCCTCACCGTGGGTCTTTTTTCTAGTTTTTATTTGGTAAAGATAAAAGGCCCGT
Source organism: Nerophis ophidion (assembly GCF_033978795.1). Taxonomy (NCBI): domain Eukaryota; kingdom Metazoa; phylum Chordata; class Actinopteri; order Syngnathiformes; family Syngnathidae; genus Nerophis; species Nerophis ophidion. Next base: position 26,007,861 of record NC_084636.1, on the reverse strand, counting down.
GCCAGAGGACCTAAGGATTTTCAGGACTTGATATTGTAAAAACAAGTAAAATAGATGAAAAGCCACAAAGCCATTAAGACATTTAAAAACTAATAATAGAGCTTTAAAATAGACCCTGAAGCGGACTGAAAAATGGTGTAATGTGCTCCTGCCCTCTGGTCCTTGTAAATACGCGTGCAGCTGAGATTTGCAATATAGGTAGATTTCTAATATTCTTTTTGGGTATACCAGAAAGTAGAGCATTACAATAGTCTAAGCCAGTGGTCCCCAACCTTCCTTTTTTTTTTTTTTTCTCTTTGTCATGAAAAAGGGAAGTTTTTGTCATGAAAAAGGGAGGTTTTTGTGGTTGGTGCACTAATTATTAAGTGTATATTCTGTTTTTTATGTTGATTTAATAAAAAAAAATAAAACAATTATATTTTTTTAATAAAAATGAATAAAAATTCTTCTGCGGCCCGGTGGTTGGGGACCACTGGTCCAAGCGATAGGAGATAAAAGCATGCATTAACACCTCTTGAGAAAGAAACGGGCGGTTGTTACTGTAAGATGACTGAAAAATATTTTTGATATGTGGGATAAAAATCAGATCCGTGTCAAAAATCAAGCTCAACGTGTTGGTTTGAAATCGCATAATTTTTGTTATAGAGTCTCTTTCTGGTCTTCAACCTACATCTCTGTTTTGTCCTGTTTGATCTGTAAGAAATTCACAGCAGTCCATAAAATGCAGTTAAAAAGGGTATCTGACAACTGTGTCATCAGGGGACACGGCAATATCCAACAGTGTTTTATCAGCGCAACTGTGGACAATGTGTCTCTTAATGGCTTCCCCAAGAAGCAAGATTAAAAAGAATGGGGCCCTAAAATTGAGCATTGGGGAATCCCGCACTCAATTTCATGGGTAAAACAATAAACCATTGGAAGATGCCCTGTTTCGATGGGACACCTTGTGGTCATCTACGGCCATGCATCTGCTTAATTTGGTTGTTTGCTAATGTTAGTGCTCTTTCTTCAGACCATGGACAAAGAGTTTAAAAAGTGGATGAAATGGTACGGGAAGAAACACGGGGAATACACAGTAAGTTTAACAATAAGCAAAGTAACAATGGTCAGTGTTCCAAAAATTCAACGTTTTTCATTTTCAGCTGGAGAGGGGAGATTTTCTGTCTGAAGAATGGAAAGAACGAATTGCCAACACAAGGTTAGGATTGACAACAGAATCAAACACTCATCCTTGTATGACCTTTTTCTCTTACATTGTGCTAAAATCTTCTCATGTCTTCCAGTATTATTTTCGTGAATAACTTTGCCTTCGGGCCCGAGGTGGATCACCAGCTGAAGGAACGTTTTGCAAACATGAAAGAAGGTCAGTGTATTCAGTCACTGCATACAGCAGGTGTGGCCAAAATGCCGCCTGCAGCTCGTTTTTTTATTACCCTGAGACACATTCCAAAAATTTAACACACACCCTATTAGAACATTACACAAAAAAACTAAAACAAAGGAAAAAATGTATTGGGCCAAAGCCTCCTAAAAGAGGACCTGAAAACCGGAATGGCCGACGACCTCTGCGGTATATAATCTTTGATGATTACCAAAAAGTTGAATTTAGTTGGCAATATAATAACATTAGTAAAGAATAATAATTACAACTAAAACTCACTTGTTTGCGCTGGCGTTTAACACATGCTGAGCTGGACATTTTCATGTTTTTATTTATGACTTTTTACTGTTTTTATGGATATTCCTTATTTTATTTCTAATGTGTTTTGCCATTTTATTGTTTGGTTCGTTAAGCTGTATATTTATAGCCTTGTCTGTACTTATTTTTGATTTTCATCAAAAAAAATTTAAATTTTTAATGCACTTTTGGTCAGTAGTGGCTTTTTGTAAACTTATGCTACATGGAAAATTCAGACATTTGATTATCCGCGAAAACACGTTTTTAAACATTTATTTTTGTGACAAAAGAGCAAGTCTTGTTTTTTATTAAATAAATATTATAATTTGTCTATGAAATTAAAGTTAACTCTACCATGAATTGATTAACGTGGACCCCGACTTAAACAAGTTGAAAAACTTATTGGGGTGTTACCATTTAGTGGTCAATTGTACGGAATATGTACTGTACTGTGCAATCTACTAATAAAAGTATCAATCAATCAAAAAAAGTGCATAACATTGGAAACTTATAAACAATAAAGAAAACAACACATCTCATCTCCTACCGTGGTGACAGTGAAGCCAAGTAATAGATAGGCTTCATCGTATTCTGGTACAGCGTTGCACCGCGCCCCACCGCGCCCCCCCCCCCCCCACCGGGACCCACCCCACTATTTGAGAAGGACTGCCTTAGCGGCAGGTACTTGCTGTTCCTCTTGCCTGAATGCTGCACTGAGTTGCAGGACAGGGAGACGATCAGGAGCCCCGAAACAAGCTCGCTAGTTACCAAACCAATGAGCTAGCTTATTTTTCGTTGCTTCCGTTCGCTCTTCGACCCACAAAGTTTACGGCTGTCCACTTTGGTAATCATATTTGGATGATTTTAATCTGAAAATTGTTAGTTCAAAATCAGTTGCACTTTTAGATTATTTATTAGTAGCCAGCGAGAAGGTATATTTTTTGAAATGGCGGATTATAAACCCAGGTCAAAACACTGGAAGTAACGTGCCTGAGGGGGTGTGGCTACAAGATAGAGTTGCCAATTGGAAAACATTCTTTGTGTGCATGTTATAGAATTGTATATCACATTTATAATGATTATAGTGATAGGAAATTGTCTTCTCCCCCAAAAAAAGTGGTACTGTACATTACATGGGACATGTAAGTGTCAAAAAGACAGCCAAAAGAGGTCAGTACCATATTTTTCGGAGTATAAGTCGCTCCGGAGTATAAGTCGCACCTGCCGAAAATGCATAATAAAGAAGGAAAAAACATATGTAAGTCGCACTGGAGTATAAGTCGCATTTTTGGGGGAAATTTATTAGATAAAACCCAACACCAAGAATAGACATTTGAAAGGCAATTTAAAATAAATAAAGAATAGTGAACAACAGGCTGAATAAGTGTACGTTATATGACGCATAAATAACCAGCTGAGAACGTGCCTGGTATGTTAACGTAACATATTATGGTAAGAGTCATTCAAATAACTATAACGTATAGAACATGCTATACGTTTACCAAACAATCTGTCACTCCTAATTGCTAAATCCATGAAATCTTATATGTCTAGTCTTTTAAGTGAATGCGCTAAATAATATTATTAGATTTTTTATGGTGATGTGTTAATAATTTCCCACATGAATCGCACCCCTGGCCAAACTATGAAAAAAACTGTGACTTATAGTCCAAAAAATACGGTAGATGAGAATGAATGTAAAGGTAACATCTAGTATAGATATGCAATTGCAGGACATGTAGTGTTGATTTTCGAAATGTTCCTTCTGCGTTTGCGTGGTAGCTGTTTGTGCTGTTAGAAATGTTCCGCTTTTTTCCTTTTTTTTTTAAAAGGGTGCTTATATCCTGGATAATTAAAGCTTTACCTTGAATATATTAAATATCTCAATGGGATTGGACCAGATATTACACTAATTGAGGATGTGGATGTTTTGTTCAGATAGTTTTGCATACATTGATTGACTTATTTGTTTTAGTATATTTACTGTAGGAAAATAAAGTGGCCCAAGCGTCCTTCAATTTTTTTTGTAAGCAGCCACTGGAAAAAGTTTGGACACCCTTGGCATATGGAATACACAGTTTAAATAATACATTCCTTCATATCGCATCAATATTTAAAATAATCTGGGTTTTTTTCAGGTGGAAAAATAGTATCCTCCAAACCATTTGCACCCTTGAATTTTCGAATAAACAGCCGAAATTTGAGTGGTAAGTGGTGCCAGATTTTGGTATTGCGGCCGACATTCAAATCTTAACCACCCAGTAATCTGCAGCCTTGATGTTCCTCTGTGTTCCTTTGTAGATATAGGCACGATAATGCGCGTGGTGGAGCTCTCGCCACTGAGGGGCTCGGTGTCCTGGACTGGAAAGCCTGTTTCATACTACTTGCATACTATAGACCGCACCATAGTAAGCACTATTTTAAACGAATACACCTATATGATCTTCTTTTAAAGGCTGTTAATATTAATTTCTTTTCAGCTTGAAAACTACTTTGCAAGTCTCAAAAATCCTAAACTCAGGGTAAGTCCTGGTCTTCACCTCTCCCATGTAATAAGTACACTGCTGTAATTATTTTACATGGGTCAAAGTAACACTAAAGATTATTTAATTTTAATTTCAGGAAGAGCAAGAGGCAGCTAGACGACGTCAGCAGAAAGATACAAAGGACAGTAAGAGCAATAGTACCACGCCCACCAAAACTAAGGAACAAATCAAGGTAGGACCTACTGTATAGTGGTCTTTTCCTAATATAATAGTTGTGTTGCTTATGTTTGAACGGATCTGCACGTGTACCCACAGCAGGACTCTGGCGGGGAGGAGGAGCAGCCTCCCTTGGTGACAGTGGTTAAGCCTGCTGCCAAACCCCGCCGAGCAAAGCTCATATCCAAAGGTCGGAAGCTGAACAACAACAGCAACAAGAAGAGAGGCCGACCCAAGAAGGCAGCACCGGCTGTTGACAAAAACAAGAAGAACCAGAGCGCGTTGGATTTGCTGCATGCCAAGACCCTTTCTGCAGCACCCCCTCAGGGTCAGCAAACACAATGCACCATTCGTTGTTATTGCATGGGTTCTGATATTGCTGTTATCAAGTGGGTGTGTTTGGCTTTGAAACTCTTTCTTTTTGAATGTGCAGATGCATACCTGCAACCACGGAGCCCCTTTTATCAACTACCTCCTAAAGTTCAGCACTATCCAGCCAATCAACTGTTGCTGAGCCCAACTCCTCCTGGTCTGCAAAACCTGCTAGGTGAGCCCACGAGAACCAACTGGGATGGATGAGGGAAGCAGAACACAATGTTAACTATATGTCACCCCCATGTTTTGTTGACAGATAACTTTAAAGTTCAATACCTCCAGTTTATGGCCTACATGAAGACTCCGCAGTACCGTTCCAACCTGCAGCAGCTTTTAGAGCAGGAGAAGGTGAGCAGAAATGTTGCTATATTAATTGTCCTTGAAATAAGTATGTTGCATTTTAGGCCTCAATCCTCAGTCTTATAGCCGGCATTCTCCCTTTTGTCAAAAAAGCAAAAACACAGGGATTTGTCTGGACAGGCAGAGCAGCTCCATTCCGTCTGCCAGGCTCACAAGGACAAAATCAAAGGTCTCTTTCAGACCAAACTTGACGAGGTGAGAAACATCCTTAAAAGTCCCATGTTAAAGTATTTTTCAACAACTTTAAATAGTTTTCAGACGCCCCACAGTCATGTATTGTAGTTGTGTTGGCCAAAATCTAGCCTTGATTCTGGAATTTAGACATTTTAAGTGCCTTTAGTAAGCCCCAACAGGTAAGCCGTTGCTTTGTGTCTCTATTTTTAAAACTAATGAGCTGTTGTTCATCCATGCTTGTCGCTGGGGAAAAAAATACTGTTGTACTTGTCTGACTTAATAGATGCCAAACCATATATACAATATAATATACATCCATAAACGTGGATGCAAATGCAAAAGTGCAATATATTTACCGTATCTGTGCAGTAATCTATTTATTTATATCTGTACCTTGTTCATTTATCCTGCACTATAGAAAATGTTGTTCTTATCTGTGCTGTAAAGTTCAAATTTGAATGACAATAAAAAGGAAGTCCAAAAGTCTAGTCTAATATCACAAACGGCAACAAAACATTAAATGGGGGTGAAGGACATACATGTTGGCAACACAAGCATAGCTATGTCAGCTATTATGCTAACATTACACCCATATCAACATCAAAAATGATAACTTATCTGTAAAAATAGAAGAAACATACTGACGTTCAGAAGTATGTTGAATAGAATAGAATAGAATAGAGTTTTATTGTCAATATTGCAATGAACAGGTTCAAAGAACAACGAAATTGGAGCAGCTCCTCCTAAGGTGAAGTGGTTCATTTAGCCTACTGACGTGTATTTATAAATGGTTGATTTATATAGGATAACCTATATGAATCAACCATTTATAAAAAAATGTTCAGAAGGTTGTCTCACTCTAGAGATTGTTTTTAAGATGGTTAGAGAAGCTTTTTCCTTTTGAAAATGATGCTGTCCTCCAAGTGATGGTGATAATACATTTTTCTCATGTTTGTCATACGCTTAGGAAGTAGCGATGTAACGCTATCTAATCTCAAGGCACGATATTATCACTTTATTAAGGCCACGGTGCGATATTGCAGTATATGTTAGAAAAACAAAACTTTAAAATGTTAGTGTGTAAAATTAAGTGTGTAGAATGTTTAAGATAAACACACTCTCTGTAATTGAACACAAATATAATGCTAGAATGTTCTAATCGTATTTATTACTACAAACATAATAGTGCAGGAACATCGACTGTTTCAAGCAAATATTATAAAAAACACAGTTGCTTTTCTTTAAAGTAACAATGTAAATAAACATCCAGTGTAACACAATCATGTTCCCTTTCATGTCTTTCAACTTTTACTTTGGACAAGCAGTGTCCTCCACAGTGGATATGCTTACCGGTACTTTAGTCTGGAATATGTTGTTTCTCAGAACAGTTAACTAACAATTTAACTTTAAGTATTGTGAATACCCCACAAACTGATGTTTGGCGTCGCTGGCTTCAAATATATGTCCTGGATCACGGTTTATTAGAAGGCGACATATCCAGGGTGTAAACTGCCTTCCACCCGAGTGCTGCGTGGCGGACAGGCTCCAGCCCCCCTGTAACATCCAGAGTAACAAGCTGTAGAAACAAGGGTGGTGGGATTGAGGATTTATCAAATAGTTTTTCATTTTCCTCATATTTCCCGCTTTTATCACCGTGACCCATTGGCTCTGTGTCACCTTGGAAAAGCTTCGGCTTTCATACCTCCTCCTAATAGGTTGTTTGCACTAGGGTTTGTTAGCAATATTACTCAAAGAGTTATGGATAGCTTTTGATTAAATTTTCCAGGAAATGTCCAAAAAAAACAATTCCTCTGATCGACACACTTTACTTTCTGTTTACGGCGTTCCACGCACCCAGCCTTGTGCCCTGCACTGCGCAGAGGATCCCGGGAAATGCAGTTTGTTATCAGACTCGGGCATCGGTAAAGCACTGGAAAGAAATGCAAACCAAGTCTTTGTTTGATTCAGGCGTTAAGGTAGTTTTGTGAAGATTTTTAGCCAAAGTATCGCCGTATCCACAAACCCGTTACATCCCTATTCGAAAGTGAAGTTAGCAAAATATGGGATGTTTAATACTGCAGCAAAGGCAGAAAGAACGTATGAGTGGAAAATCTTGCTTTGTGTTGTCTTTCTGTCGTCAAGGACGGTCTTGTGTGTTGTTTAAACTTGACATTTTGAGTGTATTTCAGCTGGGAGTGAAAGCTCTCACTGTGGAGGACCTGCTGCAGGCTCAGAAGGAGATATCAGCTCATAACCATCAGCTGAAAGAGCAGACAAAACAGCTCGAGAGAGACATGGCTTTACTGAAAGACCACAGCCTGCTACTGGTACCTGCTGCCGGATTTTTTTAATAAAGCATCATCCTTCCAAATCTTGCCTTTTTAAAAAATATTTTTTTGTTCTAGCTGAAGTCTCGATGTGAGGAGCTGAAGCTGGATTGGGGCTCGTTGTGTCTGGAAAATTTACTAAAGGAGAAGCAGGCCCTGCGGAGACAAATCTCTGAGAAGCAGAGGCACTGCTTAGAGTTGCAGGTATGGAGAGGACATGCTCATGCATTAACACTGTTGTTTAATTGCATAATGGCTCCCTCTGGTGTCTTCAGATCAGCATTGTAGAGCTGGAGAAAAGTCAAAGGCAGCAGGAGCTTCTTCAGCTCAAATCTTACAGCCCTCGTGAGGATTCACCTTATAGAAAGAACCCAGATGCCTGCTCCTCCGCAGACATGGACACCTCCAAGTTTGCCCTGTCTTCTGCCCATGCTCTTAATGGCATCAGCCCAGAACGACTCATCAACGGCACCAGCTCGCCTTCTTTTGAGCGGCCAAGCACTAAGACTGAGCTCCTTTCCCGCTATCTCCCCATCTCTCCCGACCACGAGATCGTGTCTGCCATGCCTGAAGCTCGGCAGAGACTGCAGATCTCCCACGCTCTTCCTGATTACACACGCTTCTCCCCAGCCAAAATTGCCTTGCGCAGGCATCTGAACCAGGAGCCCACGGTCTCTGGCCACCTGAAAGGCCTCGGGCTGCCCACACACAGGTCTGTACTGCTATAGCATTTCAAGTGGATTAATTAAACCGCTTTAACTACATCATTATTTCAGGATGGAAATGGGTGGCATGAACTCCCCTCTTGGAGCCAAGCAGAGCAGCCTGTCTCCTAATGCATCTGATACACAGAGGAGCACTGAGAGGGTAGATGTTGGGCTCTTTCAGTATTTTGATGCTTGTTATTGTATTTATATATTTATACTGGATTTTGTTTTTTAAACAATTCTCCATTCAGGGTGGAAAGGAGAAGAGTCCATCTGTTCAGGGAGAAAGCAGCATCAAAAGCCTTCCAATAAGTATTCCTCTGAGCACTGTCCACCCAAGCAAACTTCCAGTCAGCATTCCGTTGGCCAGTGTTGTGTTGCCTAGTCGGGCTGAGAGGCTGGTGAGCATTTTCATCCAAATTAAATATTTTACTATGCCTGGGCAGGGGCTGCAAGATTTGAGAAAACACCTGATTGCGATTTGATTTGCGATTTTTATATTTGAATACACAAAAAAGCATAAGACTGCATAAATAATGGGTGAAAGAAGACATTTTAGACCAGGGTTGGGCAACCCAAAATGTGGAAAGAGCCATATTGGACCACAAATATAAAAACGTAATCGGTCTGGAGCCGCAAAAAATCCAAAGACTTATATAAGTGTCATAATGTTGACAACACATGATGTAAGTGGCTAAATTGCTATATTAGCCTACTATCAAAATGACTTTAAAAGTCTTATATAAGTGTTATAATGAAGACAACACATGATATGAGTAGCTAATTAGTTATATCAGCCTACTATCAAAATGACTGCGTGTCACAGGCTGATGCAAATCTTCTTTGCAGAAATGTTGAAATGTAATATTTATTCTACACATCATTACAACATTGGAAAACATAAGTAAAACTTCTGAGAGGGTGAGATAACTCCTGGAAATGACTGTCTTAGAATGACCAAAGGCATAGATGTGTGTGTCCAAGTTAAAGGAAACGTCTTCTTTTAATGGATTTATTACAATCTTTGCCAGCTCGGTAACGTTTGCTGTGGTCTGGAACACCATGGCGCACTAACAACGATCAGAAATGCAGCCAATATTACATACAGATAATATGTCATGAAACATGGAATAAAAAACTAAACATACAGAGGAAATATGTAAAGGAAATTAAATAAGATCAAATATACCTACAAATGAGGCATAATGATGCAATATGTACATACAGCTAGTCTAAATAGCATGTTCGCATTGATTAGCTTGCAGTCATACAGTGACCAAGTATGCCTGATTAGCACTCCAACAAGTCAATAACATCAACAAAGCACACCTTTGTGCATTCACACACAGCATAAAACTCTTTGTGGATAAAATGAGACAAAGGAGTGGATGATTTTACATTAAACAAACTGCTGCATCACAGTTCAGAGAAAAAAACACAAAAATCCCCGCCCCTTGCAGTTACGTTATCACACTAATTAAAACCTCAATGTATATTTCTTGTTGATTAATCATGCAGCTCTCTCTCCTGGGCCGATAAGTCAATGAATCGAACTTGATAAGTTTGCCTGTATCAATAAATTGCCATGTTCGTGTTTTTGTTTTCCTCATCTCCCACTTTCCAACAGGGTGCAATTGGTTTTTACTCGGTTTTGCTCCCAGCACCTGGGGCAGTTTGATCAATAGCACAAATAACTTAAGGAAGTGAACCCTCTTCTAATTCATCCTCAATATTTGTCTCTGTGTCTAGAGGCGGGACTGCTAGCTTCTGACACCCACATAGCCTTGGGTTACATGCATTATCGTTATTATATAAAATTATGATTACACTAGTGCTTAAAATAATCCAAAATGATACTGATAACATTGTATATTGGAAATAATTTGTGGGACAATATATTGTCGTGCAACATGTGTTATTGAATCAGTCCTATGTTTTACTCTTTATTTTGTATCACAATTTGCTGTTTTTGCTTATTGTTGTAGAGAAGTACTCCAAGTCCTGTGTCTCAGGCCTGTCAAATCAATGGTAAGGACTATCTGTAGACCACTGTTCATTTGTGTGAGCTTTCAAATTATTGCCTTGTGTCATTATTATCAATATGTTATATAGGATATTCATCTTGCTCAGGGCTCATGAATGGAGGTCTACACCCAGAGGATCAAAATGGTGCTTCTTCATCGCCTCCAAACACAAACACACCTCTGGCAGGACCGCTGAGCAGAGGAGGTCCCATTCAAAGCCCCCCAATCAGCACTGGGGGTGTTCTTCATTATGCAGACGGACCTCCTAGGATACTTACAGAAGATGGCGGCGAAGAATGCCAAGAAGCAGACTCTGACACGGAACCGCAGGACAATGAACTACGGAGGAGAATGTTTTTCTCCTCGTCCTCGTCCTCGTCCTCCTCTTCCTCGTCATCAGGCAGCGGAGGCAGCGTGGCCGGAGGATCACGCCTCCACCATCACGCTGGCAGCTCAACCAAGCAGGGATACCACAGTAACCACGGCAACCACAACCACCAGTCCCCCGGCACACAGCACAGTCACACACCAGCGCACGTGTCTTCATCACACTCCGCTCACTGCCTCGCTTCTCAAGAGGGACGTAAGCGGGGGAGGAGGAAGCGCGGCTCCACAGCGGCCATAGCAGCCAGCGGCTCACCTAAGAGGAGATCATTCCCTGGGATCAACGCCAACAACCACTCCTCTGGGTCACCACTCAACATCAATTCCATGGTCAGTCACTGAAGGACGACAGTTTTGTTGCTGTTAAATGAAACAAATTTGACAACCAGCGCAGCGCGTCAAGTTGAAAAATAACTCGATGTTTGTGATTTTTGTCCAGGTGAACAACATAAACCAACCTCTGGAGATCTCTGCCATCTCGTCGCCAGAGCAATCAAGTCGCAGCCCGGCAAGGACTGAAATTAACCAACCTCCTGTCCTGAAGAGAGAGCGCCCTGTTGAGGTGAATGGTACAGGTCACTACTCCTCCGCCCCCAGCTCTGATGATGACGACTCAGGATACCCTGCTGACGGCTCCAGCTCACGGTAAAGTTATTACTAGAAGTCAAGTCAACTGTTCTCTTTTCACCAAGTGTTTTTGAACGAATAACCAGCTGCGTGTTCTCATTTAGTCTCATTGACAGACCCCAGTATTAACCCTTGTGCAAGTTTTTAGATTGACTATACACACTTACTCCTAGGATCCAAAAAGGTCCCGCTCACAAGTGTCATAAGTCAGCAAAAGATAACTTTCAATGCAATAAATATTTTTTTCATGTCTTATGACCTTTTTGTCAAAAATAGCTATTTTTATTAATGGGAAAATGTAAAATATAAAAACATTTCCCCAAAAATACAGATAAAAAATGGTATTGCTTTAAACACATTTTCCCAGGATTCAAAGCACAATACTGTAATTTTGAGGAAAAAGCACATTTGTTCTAAGTAGAAGTCACCAACATTCATTAGTACAGTCAAATTTAGACATCTGACATTTGTGGTTCAAGAGTTATCCTTGTAACAATTTGGTATTGCTTTAAACACATTTTCCCAGGATTTTAAACACAATACTAACATTCTGAGGAAACACCTATTTTTTGCAGAATGGAATTTTGTGTAATTATAACCATTAAAAGGTCATTAATTCTTGACAACATTGATTTCATGCATGTACAATTGCTGCAAAAAAGCTAAAATCCATGTTTTGTACACATTTATTTTTGGTGTAAAATATCACCTCTGCGTTTTTTTAAATGAAATATCAATAAAAAATACGATATAAACAAAGTGTATTGAACGGTCACCTCAGCCGCAGGTACTCGCTGTTCCTCCCGCTTAAACGCCACACTAAGTTGCAGGACAGGGAAAAGATCAGGAGCACCAAAACTAGCTTGCTGTCATTTCCATTCGCTCTCAGTTCCTGGCTGTCCACCTGGCTGCTAATCATAATTGGATAATTACAACCCCAACACTCTTCTGAAACAGTTGAAGTTCTACAATATTTATTATTAGCCAGGGACAAGGGATATTTTTGACGTGACCGATTGTAAACAGAGATCACAAAACTGGAAGTAAATTACCCGAGGGTGCATGGCTACAGGATAGAGTTGCCAAATGGGAAAAGTTTTCAGACTTCTTTGCATGCATGTTAAATAATTATACATAACTTTTCAATAATGGTAATGTTAGTAAATTATCCACTTAAAAATTTAAAATTCTGGGGTAGATTAATACATGAGATATATAAGTTTCAAAAAGACATTGGTAGATGGTAACAAATCTAAAGGTAAAATAGTGTAGAATTACACCCAATTGCCGGAAGCTGGTCTTGCTTTTTAAAGTGTTCTTTAGGGGTTCCAGTTCCTGCACTTTTTGCTAATATAGATGTTCCTCTCTTTCTCAATTTTCTTCTATTTTTCCTCAAAGCATTTAGATTCAATCGATAAGTAAAAAACAAATAGTTTTAGTGCCTACTGAGCTATAATGAGAGTGAAAGCAGTCAAAACTTTGTTGAGTTGGAGTTCACACAAGTCTTTTATAAATATCTGCTGTTGTATACAGGGGAAACTAATTTGTGGTATAAATGCAAAGTGAGATATGTCAAGCATTTATTTGTTAAAATTGTGATGATCATTGCTTGCGGTTTTTGAAAACCCCAAATATTCTGAGAGTTTCAATCAGAGCTTCTTATTAGCTGTCAATATAATCATGAACAGTAAATTAATGGTAAATGGTTGTACTTGTATAGCGCTTTTCTACCCCTTTTTAAGGAGCCCAAAGCACTTTGACAGTATTTCCACATTCACCCATTCACACGCACATTCACACACCATCAGGGGCAAGGGTGAAGTGTCTTGCTCAAGGACACAACGGACGTGACTAGGAGGGTAGAAGGTGGGGATTGAACCAGTAACCCTCAGATTACTGGCATGGCCACTCTCCCAACTTCGCCACGCCAAAATAAGTCTTGAAATGTCTTCAGTTGCGTCCTATGAGCCTATGTTATATACAGTATTTGTTTCACCTCATAGATTTAATTGCTGTATTAAACAAACCTGTGTGATATTTCTACTTTTTTTTTATTTTCACCTGAGTATAACTGCCCAAGATCACTTTCATTTCATTCTAGCAATTTAATGGTAGTTAAACTCATTTATACTCGGGCTTGCATCATGGTTATCTGGGGTCATCTGATGGTTAAGGGGCGCAATCATATGAAAACAATATTTTCGTGTTTTGTTGTGTTTTTAATTCCGTTTTCATGCGAACGCAGTAATATATCAGCATTACAGTCAGTTAAAAATATAATTTGTAATGGGAGTCAATGGGGAGGAGAGCGTTCTTAAGAGAAATTTTGTATAATTTTATATCCTATTCTAACAAAAGCCTGGCGAAATTTCAGACCACTAACCTTCAAACTAAACAATCATATAAGGAACATATGCCCGTTTTTGGCCCTAGGATTGCACAAGGGTTAAACTAAACTGAGCAAAAAAAGGCCACATTATCTACGCTACGCTGATCACAAGCAGAGAGGGAACAAACTGCATGTGTAAAAGTGTATGCCGAGATTATAGAATACCTGAAATTTTCTGTGGTTTTCCATCTAGAATTGAAAGAAAAATTGCTACAATTTCCTTGGAAAGCAGAGATGGACACAATAGAATAGGGGAAAATGAAAGAGGTAATACAAATGCTTAAAATAGTTTTCCTTCTTCATGTTCCCTAATATTTACTGTTTCCGTCTTTTAGGCAGGAAGTCTGGGAACAGCAGTGGTAACAGCACAGGTAGTGAGGCCTCCTCCTCCTCATCATCCTTGTCCTCCACAAGCAAATGGAAGTCAACTTTTTCACCCATTTCTGACCCCAAGCAATGCAACTCAGACCTTAGACAAGGAGGATCTCCGTTTGGAATGGGAGGTTCAAACCGGGACTTAGACTCTGATTACAAACAACACCATCAGCAGCCAAGGAAGTGTAGCGATGGAGAGTTATCCAACTACCCCAACCCTTTCCTCAGTCAAGAAACTGGAAACCGCAGTGGTGCTAGCGGCGGAACCCAGGGCGGAAGCATGTCTGAGCCGCGCCAGGCTCTACAGAAACCGAAGGCCCCTCGCGATTGGGAGCTGAAGACCAGCAGTGGCCACTCCAGTCAGAACCTCTTCATGTCAGCTGCCGCCAGCAATGGAGGAGGCATTCTTAGTGGGAAAGTTGGGGCCAGCGCTGTCACGGTTTCCTCGACAGGATCTTCTGTGGGTCAGTACCTTGGTTCACAGTTTCCACTAGGAGGGACCTCGGTCCTACAGTCACTGTTCGGCGCCCAAACAGGAAGCTCCAACGCAGGCGGGAACACACGACTGGTCAACGGACATTCTGGCCTTGGGAGTTTCTCTACCGCTGGGCTGGCAGGTGGAGCAGCAGGAGGTTAGTACATGTTGTTTTTTCTTCTTAACTTAGCACTCAGAAAAAGAGAATCGTGTTTGTCGGGTTTCGTCATATGAAAGCTAGGTCTGCTCATTGTGAGGTAAGTGGAGGTCCAAGCGCCTGCGACTGGCTGGCTGTGCTGCCTTGCTTCCACTGGCTGCTTGCTTGCAGATACGAACACCCTTGAAAAAAAAACAGTCGTCATTTGCAATTGTATTTGCCCTTTGATATGTTGGCTATTATCTGTCGGTGTTTTTTTTTGGTGGTAGTTTGTCAGAGTCAAGTCACTTGCAAAACAAAATGATCTACTATCATTTGTTTCAATTAAATCAGATCGGGTTCATTTTAAAGGCACGGTGGTTTGACTCTGTTTGCTTTTTGTGTGCTTGCTTGGCGCTATGCACAACCTTGCTCAGCCCTCGCTTTTCTCTTTGTCCCCCCCCACCCCCACCCCTCCTCCTCCTCTTCTTCCTCTTTGACACTTTTATCCCCTCCCTCCATTTCTACTGTATGATTTGCAGGAATCTTTCATCATGCGGTTCCCTCGGTGTCCTCCCATCAGTTTGGGGCGTCGTTGCCCACCTCAGGAGGCCTCAGCTCTCTGCTCAGTCTCTCCTCCTCCCAACAAAACACCCCCCAGCCCGCCTCAATGCGCCTGGCCTCCGCATCCTCACCTCTCCCCTCATCCTCCTCCTCCACGTCACAGGCCCAGCATAGCCGCACCCAGTCGGTGCTGCACAGCCCCTCCACTCCCACGCTCTTGCTGCCCCCGCCGCCACCCCTGCACAGTGCTCCCTTGCACGCCGAATCCCCACCACCCTCTCGGTCTGACTCCCTCCACTCCGTCCGTCTCTCCCACTCTTCTCTCCATCACCAGAGGGCGCATTCGTCCCTCACTCTTACCATCTCCTCTTTCACCCCGTCCTCCTCTGCCGCTCTCTCTGCTGCCGCTTCCTCCTCTTCATCCTCCTCCTCCTCGTCTCGTCAATTCGCAGTACATTACTCCCCCCGCCTTCCACCGACGCCACCCAGTAGCTCAGGTGGTGGCGTCAGCAGCATGCGAAGGACTCAAGGCATGCATGGCGCCTACAGCACCTCCTCTTCACTCCCTGGCTCTCGACCGAGATAGGTTTTGGGGGGAGGGAATGGGGGGGGGGGGTGTAGAGGGAAATCAGAGAGGAGAGAGACATGTTGAGTTTGTTGTTCTAAACGAACAAGGTAAGAAGACTATTCTTGAATGATCGGTGACAGTATGTTTTGCCCCTTTTCCACTGCACAGTTCCAGCTTCACATGGCTTTTACTTTTCACACTTAATACAATGTAGACACATCTTAAGACAACGCTTGCAGAAATGAAAACATTTGAGGGTCCCATTAGCCTCTCCTGCACAAAGAACCTGCTAAAAGTCCACATTTGAGAACCTGCTAAAAGTCCACATTGGAGGCGAAAAAGAAGAGCTGGCATTTCTCAAACTTTGCCTTTTATACAGTACCCAGTGAAGTGGGATATTTGCTTTCACATTGGCCTCAGGACATCCAGAAGTCAGATACTTAGACGCTTGAGGAAGTCAGCGCCAGCGTTGGGTGTGATGTATAAAATCCTTGTCGGTCAGCAATAATTGCTTTTGGGGATTATAACCTTAGAAACTGGTATTATCTTCATAGTTGTAAAATTGCAGAATTGACTTACCAGAATTTCCAGACTATAGAGTGCACCTAAATATAAGCCCCAACCACCTAGTTTTAGACATATTTTTTTTATACATAAACACATGCATAAGTCTGCAACCTCTGGCAAAAATGATGGAATCACCAGACTTGGAGGATGCTCATTCAGTTGTTTAATTTTGTAGAAAAAACATAACAGACATGGCACAAATCTATAGTCATTTCAAATAGAAACTTTCTGGCCTAAAGGGGTCCTAATATGCAAAACAAACTCTATTACTGTGTGTATTAGGGCTCTGCATAAGTCCTGAAAATGGAGGCATTGTGGAGATATTTATAAAACAATCCTGCCTTCTTTCATACTTCTTCAAACATCTGTTTGAAATTTGCACAACCTTTGAGTCATCCGTTGGGAAAAATGTCAGCAGCATAAATATCCATATATGGTATAAATGTGCCCAGACTGCCTTGCGGGCGTCCGCCTTTGTAGTCCTAGTTGTTGTCAATAAGCTTGTTCTTTTCCTCTTTCCTCTTGTTGTGGGGCAGACTGACTCGTACATGCATATGCTTCTTTTCCTGTTCTAATACAAAGTAGCGTATAGTTCTCACTTATATCTGTGAGTAGACTTGCTATGGAAACACTAAAAGCTACAACATGGCTAATGGGTAGAAGACGCAGTCAATGTGAAGGTATGTAGATAAGGCCCGCCCACAAAATGGTGCATCCTAAGGAGACAGTCTAAGACCAGCTCAAAAATGGTCTGTAAAATATCATCCTATGCAAAATTTTGACCAAAGAACCACGATTACATGTCATGTAGACCAGTGGTCCCCAACCTTTTTTGCACCACGGACCGGTTTAATGTAGGAATTACTTTCACGGACCGACTTTCAACTTGTTCTAGATAAATACAGCCAAATTAAGTGCATGAAATATACAACTCACTATAACGCTGTATTAGTGGGAGCCCTGGACTTGTTTCTTTGCAATGAGCAATGTGCATTGTATCATGTAACAAATGAAAAATTTCTATTAGTAGTTTTATTGTACATCTATAAACAAGCTTATTGGTGTGTCTTGTGGGACAGGCAAAAGTTAAGTCGGAGAAAATGAAGTCGTTATTTCCTGTTTCTCTGCGGCCCGGTAGCAAATGTGTCACGGACTGGTACTGGTTCCCGGACCGGTGGTTGGGGACCATTGACGGAGACAAGGCGGCCTATTGCACGGGCTTACCTGGGCTGAAACCCAGGGGCCCCCGGTTTTGTCGGTAGAATGCAATGATTGGTGTTCATAGCTGTCAATCTAGTGATTGTGTTCTCCCAATCTCTCTTTCGCTCTCTCTCTTTCTTTGTGTTGCTCTCTCTCTTTGTCGGCAGAGTTGTTTTTTGTACTGCTTTGAGCGAGGCTCAAACCCTCGTCGCCCGTGTGAAAGACCAGCGTACTACTATTGAGCTAAAAGGAGATGTATTCATAAATTCAATGATTGGTGAAATAGGTGACGTAATTGCATTGTTGCTGAAATCATGATGATGGGGGATGTTGAGCTTGGAGGGAGGGAGCCCCTCAGTCCCATGGATCCCTTTAGGTTAAGTCGGCCCTGCATTTAGACCACAAGGAAAGGTTTTAAATGTAGAAATCAAGAAAATAAATTGTGTTGAACAGTAAAAATGACAAAATTATGAAATCAATAAATTTTGAGGGGGAAAAAAACTTTGAAACCATGAAAAACAAAACAACACACCACTAGTACTTTGCTGCACCACTTTTTGCTTTTATAACAGCTTGCAGTCTCCAGAGGTGGGTAGTAACGCGCTGCATTTACTCCGTTACATTTACTTGAGTAACTCTAAGAGTAGTTTTAGTGCAACATACTTTTACTTTTACTTGAGTATATTTATAGAGAAGAAACACTACTTTTACTCCGCTCTATTTATCTAGATTCAGCTCGCTACTCGCTACTGATTTTTATCGATCTGTTAATGCGCGCTTTGTTTGTTTTGGTTGTCAGACAGACCTTCAAAGTAGGATCTACCACATGCCTGTGTTTCACCAATCAAATGCAGTCACTGGTGACGTTTGACTCCGTTTCACCAATCAAACAGAGCCAGGCGGTCACATGATTAACTGCACACTTTTTTTTTATAAACCTTTATTTATAAATTTCAACATTTACAAACTGTTGAAAATAATAATCAAAGTGAGTACAAAAACAGTACAAAACAGTATAAAAACCGTACAAAACAGCGACGGGGGCTGTAAATTCAAAGTAACTAAAATAGAATGCAAAAAAATATATATATAAAATCAACAAAGTGCAAATCCATAGGCTTACTCAATATCAGTAAATAACCTACATTTGGAACACAGCATCATCGTTTTCACAGCTTTTTGGTAGTTAGAGGTAGAGTGTTTTAATGTAGAGTTCTAAATCTTCTTTAAAGGCACAAAAACAGGTCGGGTATTGAGAAACTTACATTTATGAATTTAAAACTTAGCCAATAGTATAATGAAGTTGCAAAGGTAAAATTCATTTTCAAATTTTTTTTTAATACTGTGTAAAATCAAATAGTATAATGAAGTTGCAAAGGTAAAATTCATTTTCAAATTTTTTTTTAATACTGTGTAAAATCAAATATATATTATTTAATATATATGATGGTTTTAGTTGCTTAAGAGATATGCCTTGCTCTGAATTTGTTCATTGCTATTTTTATGTTTTTGTGCATTACTTGTTGCCCTCATCATTAAATGAACAGGTTACTCATCAGTTACTCAGTACTTGAGTATTTTTTTTCTCAACATACTTTTTACTTTTACTTAAGTAAATATTTTGGTGACTACTTACTTTTACTTGAGTAATACATCCATAAAGTAACAGTACTCTTACTTGAGTACAATTTCTGGCTACTCTACCCACCTGTGGCAGTCTCTGAGGCAAAGACTTATCGAGTGATAGTACTCCTCATCAATCTTGCTTTAACTTTCTCTGATTGCTGTTGTCAGATCAGTTTTGCAGGTTTAAGTCTTGTCATGGACCATTTGCTTCAATTTCCACCTCAGATTTTTGATTGCTTTGAGATTAGGCCTATTTGCAAACCATGAAATTGAATTTATGTATCTTTCTTCAAGGAAATTTTTTACAATTTTTGCTTTATTGCACGATGCAATATCATCTTAAAAAAACGATGTCATTATCCCCAAACGTCCTTTTGATGGATGGAATAGGAAAAGTCCAAAATGTCAATGTACCATTTATAGACGATGTAATTAGAGCCATTACCCCAGTGACATTATTACCTGACATGCAGCCCAATATCATAAATAGCTTTGGAAATGTACATGCTTTCTACAGACAGACGTCTTCATAAATCCCATTGGAACAGCACCAAACAAATGCTTTAGCATCATCACCTTTCCCAATGCAGAGTCGTGATTCATCACAGAATCGCCCATTGGAACCTGTTTTTTTTTCTGTTTGGACGTTAATGACAGTTTTCGTTAGCTTTTTATTTTCATTCAAAACACGCTGCATAAAATAGATGAATGGGAATCCCATTTTTCTTTTTGTCACATACAGAGACTCCAGTTTCCGCTCTTTTGTTCATTTCATTTGTTGTGCATGTTTTCGTTTTGAAGACATTGCTTGAAGTTTTCTGTCTTGACCCATTTTCTGTTTCCCTTGGTCTACCAGTATGCTTGTCTTTTACAAGCTAATTACCTTACCAACCCATGTTGTTTGTACTTTGTCTATATTTTGGACACAGCTGACTGTGAACAATCAACATATTTTGCAACATTGCATGATAATTTACCTTCTAAAAGAACTTTGGTAATCCTCTCCTGTCTCCTTTGTCTCAATGAGATATCTCGTGTTCATGCCACTCCACCTGGTCCAACAGCTCGACAGGGTGTGAACACTTCTTTTCAACTGCTGACTAATGAACAGATTGAATCTAACGCCAGTGTTGTCTTTGGAAATTAACATTTACATGGTGATTCCATATTTGTTTCCTCAGAATTGAGTGATTCCATAGTTTCATTACCCCACTTGATCAAAAAATGAAACTGTTACTACCACAATTTATATTCTTGATTTATTTTAATGTTTCTTAAAGCCAGAAAGTTGCCATTAAAAATGACTATAGTTTTATGTCATGTCTTTAATCCTTTTTTTTTTAGACAAAAGTACAAAAAGGAATAAACATCCTTTAAGTCTGGTGATTCCATCTTTTTTTGCCAAGTGTTGTATAAAATGCAGGTGTACACATTGAATCACTAGATATTTACATTACATGATACTTTTTTTGATGAGGGTGAGTCCATAACACGCTAAAAGGCTGACTGAATGATATTACAGAATGAAGCATATGAATGAACATCCTCCAAGTCTGGTGATTCCATAATTTTTTGCCAGGGGTTGTATAAAATGCATGTGTACACATTGAAACACTAAATACGTACATTACATGTTACTTCTCCATGAGTAGGGTGAGTCCATAACATGCTAAATGACTGACTGAATGATTGTGTGAGTGCGCTGGATTTAATGTGAACAATCGAATTGGTCCATCGTGACCCGTTCTGCAATTTTATTGGTCTGATATGGCGAGGCTAAATTTATTGGCGGCATGTGAAGATTTTGAACCCATAAAAATATGTAAGTTAGCCACAACATTTTGTAAAGCGCATGGTTCAAAGTGTGGAGAAAAATAAAGCAGCTCTGAAGCTATTATGCGATGCAAACTCATTACATCCAAAGTGCGATATGTAAAGCCTTTGTTATATTTTTGCTAATCATGGCTTACAGTTTTTGAAAATCCCTCATTTTATGAGATTATCAATTCGAGGTTTTCGTAAAATGACAGCCGTAGTCACAGCAAAGTGGAGACTTAGTATAATACTGCAGCACAAACGGATGGTAAGCCAACGCTGCCACGTTAATTTTTGTCCATGTCTTGTCTCCTCAAATATTACTAAGATTAATCTGCTCGATAAATTAGCAATGGTATAAGTTGACCATAAGGTATCAACTCGGTTGACCTGATATCAGAACTCATACCTCGTACCTCGCATTACCCAGTTTTGACTTTTAAAAAGTATCAATAGCCAAGTGTTAGTGTGTAGTGAAAAGGGGGCATTTTACATGCTTCGTTGTATGTTGCTCATTATGTCTTTGTTTTGTGTCAACTTTGCAGGTAACTGCTGAAAACTACCTCAACAGGAAATAAACTATGCAAATATCCAGGTGTTGGACCAAGGCACTCTGCTCCTCACTCACTGGTGCTTTAATTACATCTGCACTACAGGACCGGCTTCTGTACTGGGACACACGCACAAACACACAGATGTGATCACCATGAGCAGAATCAACGGAACCGGTCACGTTTTGAATTGCAAAGTGTTATATTTCTTTTCCCATTGTTTCCTTCACACACATGGTCTAAAGCTGCGGTTAAACTCTAGTAACAATCAACGAGTGTTAACATCGAGCTGCTAAGTTCTATCTCTCCCTCATGTGCAAATGATTAAATCAACAAGCACACTACTTTCTGTCATGGAGGTGCAACTTCCTGTTTGACCTGTTCATTGAACTCTGCTCTTCAGATAGCTGTTCCTATTTGAGGTGTGTGTGTGTGAATTTTGTTGTGATGATTCCAAACATCTGACCGATAAACAAGATGAGGAAACGATTTAGATCTGCTTTCACACTGGATTGCAACATAGTTACTTTTGTAGCATAAAAGGATTGTCTGCTTGTGCAAACCACTTAGATATTTTCACTTAATTAGGTCCCACCTAAAAAAAAATATATCTATCTAACTGATCAATAATTGAGCTATAAGTTGTTGACTATCAAATCGATTGATGTCCTATCATTGACATATCATAGAGCGTTACTGGTGTTAGTTAATAAGACATATTTGAGGTGAAAAAGCGTGCTTACTCCTAACAAATAAGTGTTTATTTCTGCCTAGTTTATAAAAAAAAAAAAAAAGAGTCAAATCCATAAACTGTTGATTACTCTGCTAAGAAATGGTGCTCTGTGTTCATTCTCTCTGGCAGGTGATGCAATGCTGCCAAGTTAAGTGAAGTTGAATCCAGGTAGTTCATATTAATAATAATAATAATAATATCTGGAGCTTGTTTTTTTTGTATTTATTAGTCCTGTTGTCAATTTTTCTAAGTGTGACGGAAACCTTTTCAAGGCAGGACATTTTTAACCTCTTCTTAAGCTGAACTTTGTATATTTATTTGTGCTGCTGGGTGCTAAGAGCATGATTTAGGACGCTAAATATACATCTTCACACACTGGTAAAACGTCTTTTTTCCTCACAACAAATTACTGGACTACTTCACACCTCCTCCTGGTTTGCCTTTGATTGTCCTTTTTTGTGTTTGTACTGTGAATATGATTCTCTTGACTGTACAGTTGTATTAGATTTATATATTTATGTCCCTCGTTCGCCTTTTTTGTTCTTTATATCTGGAAATGTGTTGACGTTGTAGAATGCAATAGTGTGTCACTCACTGTCGGAAAACAATGGTGCTAAATTGGACAGTGCCTGGTTTTTATTTATTCCTACATTTGAAAAAAAAACACACACAACTGAAAAATACAAAAGAAATGAGATGGGGACATTTTGTAAAGACCCCCTTTTTGGTTTTTATTTCTCCTGTTTCACACTTATGGAAAAAAAAATTGTGAGTGAAACTAACACACTGTTTTGTACAAAGGCTTTCTTTCTAGCGCCAACACAAAGCTATATTTAATGTTATAACATACTGTCTAAATATATATAAATATATATTATATGAGGGGGATCTCTAGGTGCTGCATTTGGACTCTCACATTGGGTCTTTAATGCCACTGTATGACCTTAACCAACATTGCGCATTCTGTGATGCGCACAAATAAGGTGCTCTGTGGGGCGAACACAACTTCCTGTCTTTATCTTTTCTTTTCTTATACCGATTTAGGAATCCTGCAGGAAAAATGGTGCTTCTGTTTTTGATGGTGCAAACAAAGCTATGTGTTTTACAGACGAGGCCCCCCTCCTTGTTTCTTTTTTTTTTTAATATATATATATATTGTGGGTATTGCAAGAGCCGCACTAAATGTAAAACACTTGTTTGTATGTGAGCCTGTCCATGTGTAACTCTTATTTCTATGTTTTGAATACACAATTAGAGACTGTCGTCTGTTTAAACCGGGACTGAGTTTTTTTTGTTTGTTTTTTTTAATCACTGGTGTTTCCATCACATGTCTGCCTTTGTTTTTTGTCTCACTGCTTTCTGTCCTCTTTGTAGAAACTTGATGCTCTACTTCACTTAAAACGAGGAAAAATGGCAGCTAATTCTTCTGCAGTTGTGCAGTCGGGTGTTTTCTTCCGTCAGTAAACCTTCAACGTGAGCAGCTTTCTGGATGCAGCTCTGGTGTATGTGCAAGTGAGAGCCTCATTTTTTTAATCTGTTTTAATATACAGTAATTCTACTTGATGTAAATACTGCATTGATGTAGCTTAAGGGCTGTGGACTCTGGAATGTAGTCTAACATTTTGGTTGTAGCCTCAAGATCTAGGGCTGCATAAGTGCCACCGGCACTGGGGAACTGCCGTTTATCGAGGCGAAAATGATTGATCAACCTAAAAGGGCTGTTTGCGGCGTCCTCACAGTTGCACTTTTCAAAGCAACAAATATAACAAAAACACCATTGATTAGCTTCTGTTAGCGTTATTAGTTTAACAGAACACCATTGTTTTAAAACAATGTATTTTTTCTCAATTACTAAGTTTATGTAATCATTTTTGCTTGGCCTAAAAAAAAGTTATTGGTGTTTATGGCGGTCACTCACCCTGTCTCGTCAACATGGTATCTGTAATGGCTATTTTCCAATATAAGGATTCCAAACAAACCTAAGACAAGTAAATAGTGACAACAACGTCATGGTCTGGGGCTACACGAGTGCTGTCAGCACTGGGAAACTGGTTCATTTGAGGCGCAAATAAATTCCAACATTCGGAACAGAACTATTGAACCCCTAAACACACCTCTAAAACAACTAAATATTAGTAGTAGCGTCATGGTCTAGAGCTGCACGAGTGCTACTGGCAGTGAGTGGAGAGCTGCGGTTTAATTGTGGCAAAATTCCATCGTTCTGAAAAACATAAAGATCGATCCTCTAAATACACCTTTAAGACAATTAAATAGTGAAAGTAGTGTCAAGGTTCAGGGCTGCATGAGTGCTCCTAGCACTGGAGAGCTGCAGTTTGTTGGGTCGAAAATTAACTCAACCATTCTGAAGAAAAAATGTTTCATCCCATTAATGGCAATTTTCCAATACAAGAAGTCCAAACGCACCTCCAAGACAATTAAATTGAGATAGTAGCGTCATGGTCTCGGGCTGCAGGACTGCTGCCAGCACTGAGGAACTGCGGTTTATCTGAGGCGAAATTGAATTCCAACATTCTAAACAGAATTTTTGATCCCCTAAACACACCTCTAAGATGACTAAATAGTGGTAGTAGTCTCGTGGTCTAGAGCTGCACGAGTGCTACCGGCGATGGAGAGCTGCGGTTTAATCGAGGCAAAATAAATCCCATTATTATGAAGAACATAAAGATCGATCCCTCTAAACACACCTCTGAGACAACTAAATAGTGAAAGTAGTGTCAAGGTTCAGGGCTGCATGAGTGCTCCTAGCACTGGAGAGCTGCAGTTTGTTGGGGCGAAAATTAACTCCAACTTTCTGAAGAAAAAATGTTTCATCTCATTAAATGGCAATTTTCCAATATAAGAAGTCCAAATTCACCTCCAAGACAATTAAATTGAGATAGTAGCGTCATGGTCTCGGGCTGCAGGACTGCTGCCAGCACTGGGGAACTACGGTTTATCTGAGGCGAAATTGAATTCCAACATTCTAAACAGAATTTTTGATCCCCTAAACACCTCTAAGATGACTAAATAGTGGTAGTAGTGTCGTGGTCTAGAGCTGCACGAGTGCTACCGGCAATGGAGAGCTGCGGTTTAATCGAGGCAAAATAAATCCCATTATTATGAAGAACATAAAGATCGATCCCTCTAAACACATTTCCAAGACAACTGAATAGTGAAAGTAGTGTCAAGGTTCAGGGCTGCATGAGTGCTCCTAGCACTAGAGAGCTGCAGTTTGTTGGGGCGAAAATTAACTCCAACATTCTGAAGAAAAAATGTTTCATCCCATTAATGGCAATTTTCCAATATAAGAAGTCCAAACGCACCTCCAAGACAATTAAATTGAGATAGTAGCGTCATGGTCTCGGGCTGCAGGACTGCTGCCAGCACTGAGGAACTGCGGTTTATCTGAGGCGAAATTGAATTCCAACATTCTAAACAGAATTTTTGATCCCCTAAACACACCTCTAAGATGACTAAATAGTGGTAGTAGTGTCGTGGTCTAGAGCTGCACGAGTGCTACCGACAATGGAGAGCTGCGGTTTAATCTAGGCAAAATAAATCCCATTATTATGAAGAACATAAAGATTGATCCCTCTAAACACACCTCTAAGACAACTAAATAGTGAAAATAGTGTCAAGGTTCAGGGCTGCATGAGTGCTCCTAGCACTGGCGAGCTGCAGTTTGTTGGGGCGAAAATTAACTCCAACATTCTGAAGAAAAAATGTTTCATCCCATTAATGGCAATTTTCCAATATAAGGAGTCCAAACACACCTCCAAGACAATTAAATTGAGATAGTAGCGTCATGGTCTCAGGCTGCAGGACTGCTGCCAGGACTGGGGAACTGCGGTTTATCTGAGGCGAAATTGAATTCCAACATTTTAAACAGAATTTTTGATCCCCTAAACACACCTCTAAGATGACTAAATAGTGGTAGTAGTGTCGTGGTCTAGAGCTGCACGAGTGCTACCGGCAATGGAGAGCTGCGGTTTAATCTAGGCAAAATAAATCCCATTATTATGAAGAACATAAAGATCGATCCCTCTAAACACACCTCTGAGACAACTAAATAGTGAAAATAGTGTCAAGGTTCAGGGCTGCATGAGTGCTCCTAGCACTGGCAAACTGCAGTTTGTTGGGGCGAAAATTAACTCCAACATTCTGAAGAAAAAATGTTTCATCCCATTAATGGCAATTTTCCAATATAAGAAGTCCAAACACACCTCCAAGACAATTAAATTGAGAAAGTAGCGTCATGGTCTCGGGCTGCAGGACTGCTGCCAGCACTGGGGAATTTCCTGCCGCTTATTCCCCTTTGGGGGTCGCGGGGGGTGCTGGTGCCTATCTCAGCTACAATCGGGCGGAAGACGGGGTACACCCTGGACATGTCGCCACCTCATCGCAGGGCCAACACAGATAGACAGACAACATTCCCACTCACATTCCAACATTCTAAACAGAATTTTTGATTCCCCCAAGATGACTAAATAGTGGTAGTAGTGTCGTGGTCTAGAGCTGCACGAGTCCTACCCGCAATGGACAGCTGCGGTTTAATTTAGGCAAAATAAATCCCATCATTATGAAGAACATAAAGCTCGGTCCCTCTAAACCAGGGGTCACCAACCTTTTCGAAACCAAGAGCTACTTCTTGGGTACTGATTAATGCGAAGGGCTACCAGTTTGATACACACTTAAATACATTTCCAGAAATAGCAAATTTGCTCAATTTACTTTTAATAAATAAATCTATATATATATAAAAATGGGTATTTCTGTCTGTCATTCCATCGTACATTTTTTTTCCTTTTACCGAAGGTTTTTTTGTAGAGAATAAATGATGAAAAAAAATCTTAATTGAACGGTTTAAAAGAGGAGAAAACAGGAAAAAAAAAAAAAAAATTTTTGAAACATATTTTATCTTCAATTTCAACTCTTTAAAATTCAAAATCCAACCGAAAAAAAAGAAGGGAAAAACTAGCTAATTCGATTCTTTTTGAAAAATTTTTAAAAAGAATTGATGGAACATTAGTAATTTTTCCTGATTAAGATTAATTTTTGAATTTTCATGACATGTTTTAAATAGGTTAAAATCCAATCTGCACATTGTTAGAATATATAAGACATTGGACCAAGCTATATTGCTAACAAAGACAAATCATTATGTCTTCTAGATTTTCCAGAGCAAAAATGTTAAAAGAAATTAAAAAGACTTTGAAATAAGATTAAAATTGGATTCTACAGATTTTCTAGATTTGCCAGAATAATTTTTTTGAATTTTAATCATAATAAGTTTAAAGAAATATTTCACAAATATTCTTCGTCGAAAAACAGAATTTAAAATGAAGAATTGAATTAAAATTGATTTATTATTCTTTACAATAAAAAAAAAAAAATTACTTGAACACTGATTTAAATTGTCAGGAAAGAAGAGGAAGGAATTTAAAGGGTATATGTGTTTATAAATCCTAAAATCATTAAGGTTGTATTTTTTCTCTAAAATGGTCTTTCTGAAAGTTATAAGAAGCAAAGTAAAAAAATAAATGAATTTATTTAAACAAGTGAAGACCAAGTCTTTTAAATATTTTCTTGGATTTTCAAATTCTATTTGAGTTTTGTCTCTCTTAGAATTAAAAATGTCGAGCAAAGCAAGACCAGCTGGCTAGTAAATAAATACAATCAAAAAAATAGAGGCAGCTCACTGGTAAGTGCTGCTATTTGAGCTATTTTTAGAACAGGCCAGCGGGCGACTCATCTGTTCCTTACGGGCTACCTGGTGCCCGCGGCCACCGCGTTGGTGACCCCTGCTCTAAACACACTTCTAAGACAACTAAATAGGGATAGTAAATGAAAGTGACTGATATCCTAAGCACAGCTCAAAGACAACTAAATAGTGATAATGGCGTCATGGTCTGTGGCAGCACAAAAGCTGAATTTTATTGAGATGAAAATGAATTCCAAAATTTTAAAGAAAATCATTGATCACCTTAATAGCATGTTTCCAACATGACATGTCCAAAATCACTTTTAAGACAACTTAGCACTGGCAGTATCGTAATGGTCTGGAGTTGCACGATTGGAGAGCTGCCGTTTATTAAAGTGAAAATTAATTCCAACATTCTGAAGAAGAAAACGATTAATCCCCTTCATGGCAGTTCTCCCAACAAAAGTCCAAACAAAACTTTACGACAACAAAATAGGGGATTGGTAGCATCATGGTCAGGGGATGCACAAGTGCTGCCGGCACTGGGGGGGGCCGTGGCTCACACTAGAAGGGATGAAGAGCACGATCCCTTCCTGGGTAGTTTTCCAATATATGGTCCTCAAAGTCAACTCAAGATGACCAAACAGTGATGGCGGGTCTTGCGTAAGAACTGCTGGTGCTGGAGAGCTGCAAAACATGAGATGGCAATGGTGCTCATACAAAATATTGACATTTTGTACACATATTTCACTGTGATGCGTACTCCGATCTGGTCGGTACAGCCAATAATATGTGTTGATTCATTGTCAGGATATATAAATATATACTCCTTTCAAAGATGTCCGCAGTGTGACTCAAGTGTGGGCAACTCTGTTAAAGATAAGCCGAGAGGCCAAGGGGGAAATCTCAGAATCTTGCTTGAAGTTTCCGGCCGCCATTTGGCCACCTTGGTTCTCACTGACACATTCATCCAGCACTGGAGCTCGAGAAAGCTCCACGAGTTCATTCTCCCAGTCTCAGCAGACATGATAATGATGAGGCGCTTGTGATGGAACATGTGTTTACCGTGTGTGTGGTGTCGGTGCTTTTTATCCTGCAATGTAATCATAATGAGAAATGGAATTAATGTTGCTTTTTCTCGCCCATATCCTCCCTGCATTTTATGGACATGAATAAAATGTTTCATATGATACTTGAATGTGCCGTGTGGAATGCATGCAGTGCACCGCAACCTTGTGTCTACGCCGAGGGGGTTAAAGGTCAGTTCGCACGTTGTTATTGATGACATGGCGAAGGTTGTACAGTAAATGTGTCTTGTCATATCTCCACAGGTTACAACTTTCACTGAGTGCCGCTTCCTATTGGCGTCACAGCATATGTGAACTGAGGTGAAAAGGTCAGATTAGTAAAATTTGTTTTCTAATGCATGTATAATCATGATCAGAAGTTTACATACACTTGTAACAAAAATAATGTTATGGCTGTTTCTACAACTCTTTATTTTTTTGTGCTAGAGTGATTGGAGCACATACTTGTTGGTCACACAAAACAAAGCGCTTTGACACTACTTCCACATTTACCCATTCACACACACATTCACACACTGATGGAGGGAGCTGCCATGCAAGGCGCCAACCAGCACCCATCAGGAGCAAGGGTGAAGTGTCTTGCTCAGGACACAACGGACGTGACGAGGTTGGTACTATGTGGGAATTGAACCAGGGACCTTCGGGTTGCGCGCGGCCATTCTCCCAATGCGCCACGCCGTCCCCTTTTTTTTCTGACATGGACTTGTTTCTTCAGCATTGTCCACACTAAGTCAGGACATGGAAAGGCCATTCTAAAACCTTAATTCTAGCCTGATTTAGCCCCCCTTTTTTTTTTTTTTTACCACTTTTGACATGTGTTTGGGGTTATTGTCCTGTTGGAACACCCAACCGCCAGGCTGATGATTGTATTTTGTCCTGAAGAATTTGGAGGTAATCCTTCTTTTTCATTGTCCCATTGGCAGCAAAAGACACTCAGAGCATAGTACTTCCACCACCATGCAGGAATGGTGTTCCTGGGATTAAAGGCCTCACCTTTTCTCCTCCAAACATATTGCTGGGTATTGTGGTTTATTTCATCTGACATCACATGGACAAAGATAAGACCTTCTGGAGGAAAGTTCTGTGGTCAGATGAAACAAAAATTGAGCTGTTTTGCCACAATACCCAGCCATATGTTTGGAGGAGAATAAGTGAGGTCTATAATCCCAGGAACACCAGGCCCTAGCGTCAAGCATGGTGGTGGCAGTATTATGCTCTGGACCTTTTTTGCTGCCAATGGAACTGGTGCTTTACAGAGAGTAAATGGGACAACGAAAAAGGAGGATTACCTCCAAATTCTTTAGGACAACTTAAAACCATCAGCCCGGAGGTTGGGTCTTGGGCGCAGTTGGGTGTTCCAACCGGACAATGACCCCAAACACATGTCAAAAGTGGTAAAGGACTGGCTAAATCAGGCTAGAATTAAGGTTTTACAATGGCCTTCCCAAAGCCCTGACTTAAACATGTGGACAATGCTAAAGAAACAAGTCCATGTCGGAAAACCAACACATTTAGCTGAACTGCACCAATTTTGTCAAGAGGACTGGTCAAACATTCCACCAGAAGCTTGTGGATGGCTACCAAAAGCGACTTATTGCAGTGAAACTTGTCATGGGACATGTAACCAAATATTAACATTGCTGTATGACCCAGCAGATTTGGTCACATGTTCAGTTGATCCATAATAAATTCATAAAAGAACCAAACTTCATGATTTTTTTTTTGTGAACAACAAGTATGTGCTCCAATCACTCTATCACAAAAAAATAAGAGTTGTAGAAAGTATTGGAAACTCAAGACAGCCATAACATTATGTTCTTTACAAGCGTATGTATATTTTTGATCGTGACTGTATATTGTGTTTATGGTTTTTGGCAAGACAATAACCCTTATTTATGGCAGGACGGTAACTACCATAACAAATGTAGCTGAAGTCAAAGGTCAGATCTTCACACTCCATGTTAATATCCGGTTTATGTGTTGCATCCTGTCAAAGCAAGAACCCTACTGATTTTATGGGAGTCATGAAGCAAACTAGTCAGTTAGAAGGTTAAAGGTAAACCTCATTTTAACATTTTTGTGTCGTGTGTTATAACAAGAACTCTACTGATTCCTCAAAAACACTTCACTGCGCAATTACTTATGTTCTCTTTGCTTATTTTAGTTTTTTAGACTTAGACAAATTTTATTGATCCACAAGCGAAATTGTTTCACACAGTAGCTCAGTTACAAAGGATGGAAAGGATAATGCTGGTATAAAGTACAGTAAAAATGTACCATAGTAGCAATTTAACATATGACATATATGTAATTGCATATTATATATAAAGTATATAATATATGCTGATATTATATTATATTTTATATTAATATATTCAAAATATAACAAATCCCAATTACCATGTACAATATTACAGTATATGTAACAGCTGCAGAAAAAGACAAAAAAGAGCAGCATAAAATAAAGTAGATCCGGCAGAAAAAAAATATATAATAAACAAGAATAGGTAGTTATTTTATTATTTTTATATATTATTGTTTTCGTTTGTGACGCTTGGCCTGCGATCCATATACAGTTACATTGTACCATTTTAATTTTAATGATTATTATTTTTTAACAATTTCTGTTGTAATTCAATCAATCAATCAATCAATGTTTACTTATACAGCCCTAAATCACTAGTGTCTCAAAGGGCTGCACAAACCACTACGACA
Source organism: Nerophis ophidion (assembly GCF_033978795.1). Classification (NCBI taxonomy): domain Eukaryota; kingdom Metazoa; phylum Chordata; class Actinopteri; order Syngnathiformes; family Syngnathidae; genus Nerophis; species Nerophis ophidion. The sequence continues at coordinate 25,976,000 of NC_084636.1, read as the reverse complement.
TCCTCGGTAGGCCCACATAAGGGCAAGGAAAACTCACACCCAGTGGGACATCGGTGACAATAATGACCCAGTGGGACGTCGGTGACAATGATGACTATGAGAACCTTGGAGAGGAGGAAAGCAATGGATGACGAGCGGGTCTAACATGGTACTGTGAAGGTTCAATCCATAATGGATCCAACACAGTCGCGAGAGTCCAGTCCAAAGCGGATCCAACACAGCAGCGAGAGTCCCGTTCACAGCGGAGCCAGCAGGAAACCATCCCAAGCGGAGGCGGATCAGCAGCGCAGAGATGTCCCCAGCCGATACACAGGCAAGCAGTACATGGCCACCGAATCGGACCGGACCCCCTCCACAAGGGAGAGTGGGACATAGAAGAAAAAGAAAAGAAACGGCAGATCAACTGGTCTAAAAAGGGAGTCTAATTGAACTTTTACATTTCTAATTAACCTGAGGATACTGCACCGTGGAGGGCGCCCATCCGACAATTATTATGACATAACGCGCAAATAGCCCAAAGTGCTAAATGAATACATTTGTTCACCCTCATCCTTGGGGCGCCCCCTGAAAAATGCCACCCTGGCCAATTCCCCTTGTGGCCCAGAAAGTGTCAGAAAATCTTGCCAGATTTCAGCTCAGGGGTGAACCCCTGCCAGATCCTAGGAACACCATTTTGTCTGTGTTTAATATGAAGGTAAAGTTTGTCAGATAAAATACACTTTGAAAGAACATTTTAAATGTCAACAGACATTTAAAAAAACTGACATATTTTCCTTGCAGCAAAAAATGCCCTATTTGTTTTTCTTTTGATTTTATCTCAACAAATGCACCACAGGATAGGTTGATGGGCAACACTAAATTAGTAAGCTAGTGTGTGAATGTTGTCTAATTGTGTTGGCCCTGGGTGTACCCCACCTTCCGCTCGAGTGCAGCTGGGATAGGCTCCAGCAACCCCCGAGAGGGACAAGCGGTAGAAAATGTATGGGTGGATAAACTAATGCAATCCTTGCAATTCGGACTACTGTGCTGCTTCCTTTTAACATTTTGTATATTTGTCTTCCAGATGGCGCTACTATCTCCCACCTAAAGCATGCAACAAACACACTGTAAATTCGAATTACCACTGAAATGATGTGTAAACAAATCGGCTTTAGGGCTATAAAATCCTCAAAATACATTTAGTTTTAAATGATTTAAAGTGAAAAAATGTTGATGTATTATACACTAGGAAAAAATGCGTTATCACGGTTGCTGCCAATCATTGAGACGGACCCTAATAATGATTTAAACAAAAAACTAAACAAAAAAACATTAAAATGTATTATTACCCTTTTGACCTTCTGACAAAGTATTTGCCTAAAAAGAGGCCAGCATATGGAAGCAGACCTCCCAACGAGCCTTCTTGGAAGTCTTTCACCTGCTGGTCTACAGTGCACTATTTTTAGTAATTATTTATCCCTGCCGTACAAGGTTGCATAACGTTGATGTCTGGGTAACTTTTATTTTTATTTTTTTAAGAATCCTTGTGATGATTTATGATGTCCAAGAATGAGCTTTAACTGGATTCCTGGAATTAGACCACCAAGGAGCTCAGAGACCTTGACGGTCTGCAAAATAACACTGCAGCTGTGAGATCATGAACACCTCCTTGGAAGGAATCACCATTTATATCTTCTCTTTAAGGCACAAAGATGTGTACCACTTAACTACCTCGCATCCAGGTCAGTTTCTGCTTCTATGGTTGTCATCACGCATCATTAAAAAAAAAATAATAACGAAAGCAAAACATGGTTGTCCCAATTCCATTTTGATCGAAAAAAATGAATATAACAGCTTGCATTTAAAATCTCTGATATAAACTCTAAGATAAAGCAGCGCTTTTGCAAAGCTGGACAGCCAAAAGCTCAATTTCCTCTATTACAGTGGTTCTCAAATGGGTGTACTTGAAGGTATGCCAAGGGGTACGTGATCTTCTGAAAATAGCAACAATTCAAAAATCTTCCATAAATATATTTATTGAATAATCAACAAAATATAAATGTAAGTTCATAAACTGTGAGAATAAATGCAACAATGCAATATTCAGTGTTGACAGCTAGATTTTTTGTGGACATGTTCCATAAATATTGGTTTTAAAGATTTCTTTTTTTGTGAAGAAATGTTTAGAATTAAGTTTATGAATCCAGATGGATTTATATTCCAATCCCCAAAGAGGGCACTTTTAAGTTGATTACTTCTGTGTAGAAATCTTTATTTATAATTGAATCACTAGTTTATTTTTCAACACGTTTTTAGTTATTTTTATCTATTTTTTTCCAAATAGTTAAAAAAAGACCACTACAAATGAGCAATAATTTGCACTGTTAAGCAATTTACTCAATCAGAAACTGATGACATAGTGCTGTATTTTACTTCTTTATCTCTTTTTTTCAACCAAAAATGCTTTGCTCTGATTGGGGGGTACTTAAACTAAAGAAAATGTTCACAGGGGGTACATCACTAAAAAAAAGGCTGAGAACCACTACTCTGATTAACACACAAAGTTGACCGTTTTTAATGGTTCAGGGAAATAATTGAAAAAAGGTAAACAGATTATGGGCTACTAGGAGCTAGCAGCTACACAACAGCTGAGCAGACAATAGCCCACAAGCAAGACATGTAAAAAGTGACCTTAATCTTAGTATAAAACATTGTAAATAAGTATAATTATAGATGTATGTTTTTTATAGGTAGAAAGTCTCCAAGGCAGAAGTGTAATAGAAAGTATTCAGTAAAAAAAGGTTTCGTATCATGAGATTAACTTCAGTAGATGTCGCCAAAAACAGTTGCCACTCCCCATTAATTTAAAAAAAGCATAAGTCCTTCCCAGATGGTTAATAATAAATAGGTTAGTGTTTTTCATACTTACTTGTACAGGGTGTACACCGCCTTCCGCCCGATTGTAGGTGAGATAGGCGCCAGCGCCCCCCGCGACCCCAAAGGGGAATAACCTGTAGAAAATGGATGGATGGATACTTACCATTGTTCTCTATTTGGATAATTTCACTTGAGGAAACCTTTTTTAACCATCCACACTAAAAAAATCAAAGTACGTATGATTCCTGCTGACATCGTGTCAGATCATTAATGATATTGGACAATACGCAATGCTCAATATCTGTATTGGATTGTAAATTTAAAAAAAAAAATTGTCTGGACACCCCTACAAAAAACACTTAGCCGTTTAGAGGTCCTTATAATTTATTCACACATTTTCCCCAAAGACCAAAAATGTCAGCTTCATAAAAACTGAATTTTTAAAAATTATTTAAAAAAATCTCTCGCGTACATACTTTTTTTGAATCCCTTACAAAGGTGGGAAACTAAAACTCACACATGGTCCTAAAGACAAACAATTGAACTTCCTCCCAAACCACTGTATAAATATGTCATAGAGTATTAATATTATAAACAAGTTAATCAATTTAAATACTTCAGCTTGAAATATGAATTATGTATATGTAATTTTTAAAGGCCATTATTTTTGTGTAATCCCACATTATTTTAATATAAAAGAGATTAATACAAATTTTAAGTACTATTGCTTATTATTATTATCAGGCCATGTTATGGGACAACGTTCGGCAGCCACATTGATTTTCATGCATTATTTTTTTAAACACATTTGTGGTCCTTACAGCGAGAAAATGTCAAACTTCCTAAAACTCCCCACTGCATTTTTATTTATAAAAATGTGTTTTCTATTAAATACATTTCAAAAAGCATTTACACTGGACAAAACTATAAACACAATACTTTAGTTTTTGCTCCCATTTTTCATGAGTTGGACTCAAAGATTTAAAGCTTTTACTATATACACAAATGTCCTATTTCTCTCAAATATTGGTCACAAATCTGTCTAAATCTCTGTTAGTGGGCATTTATATTTTGCCAAGATAATCCATTCCACCTCACAGGTGTGGAATATCATGTCGCTGATTAAACAGCATGATTATTGCACAGGTGTGCCTTAGGCTGCCCACAATAAAATCCCACTCTGAAATGTGCAGTTTTATGTACAGCACAATGCCACAGATGTCATAAGTTTTGAGGAAGCGTGCAGTTGGCATGCTGACTGCAGGAAAGTTCACCAGAGCTGTTCCCCTTGAATTGAAGGTTAATTGTTTTACCATAAGATGTCTATAAAAGCGTTTCAGAGAATTTGGCAGTGCATCCAACCAGCCTCACAATTGCAGATCACGTGCAACCACGGAAGCCCAGGACATCGACATCCAGCAGGTGCAACTCCATGATCGTCTGAGACGAGCCACCCGGACAGCTGCTGTAATAATGAATTGGTTTGCATAACCAAAGACATTCTGCACAAACTGTGACATACCGTCTCGGGGAAATTCGTCTGCATGCTCGTCGTTCTTATCGGGGTCTCGACCTGACTGCAGTTTGTCTTCGTCACCGACTTGAGTGGGCAAATGCTCACATTCGATGGCGTCTGGCACGTTGGAGAGGTGTTCTCTTCTCGGATGAGTCCTGGTTTTTGCTGTTGGCAGACAGCGTCTGTGGCGTTGTGTGGGAGAGCAATTTGCTGATGTCAACGTTGTGAATGGAGTGGCCCATGGTGGGGGTGAGGCAGGCGTATGTTATGGACAGTGAACACAAATGCATTTTATTGTTGTGTTGTGGGTTTTCTTGATGGACCCAGGCATCTGGAGAGAAGCTAAGAGAGCTGACACCATGATTCAACTTTGAACAAAATACACTTAACCAAATTTAAGAATGTATTTATATTTGTGCATGTTCTGTCACTACATGTCGTTAAAGTTAATGGCTAACAGTAGACAGTTACTAAGAATGTTAAAATTGTTTCATCAGACTTACAGTTAATAGCTGACAGATTACAGATAGTGTGTAGATTGTTTCCTCAGTCCTTTACTAGTAGTGTACCTTTTAAAAATAGCGTGTAAACTTTTATTTGCGTTGAATTGACTCACAAATACATAGATAGTACTTTATTGATTCCTTCAGGAGAGTTCCCTCAGGAAAATTACAATTCCAGCAGCAGTGTACAGAATTGAGATGGAATTTAAAAAGTAAATAATGGGGGTACAAATGGAAACAATCTATAAAAATATTACAATAAAAATAAAAAGCAACAATGAGAATGAAAATATAACAGTAAAATAAGAATATAACAAGAGAAACTAGGCAGTATTGGCCATGTTATGAAATTACACAAAGTTTAAGTTTTTTTATGAGTCTTATACCTAAAAGTTTGAAAATTTTATGTGAGACAAAAGTATACATAATCCTTTCAAAATAAGAATACTTGTGTCATTTATTTAAGACACAGTAAATAAACGTATTTAAGATAAAAAAGTAGACAATATACTTTAAATATTAGAATAAAATTAACTTGTATTTAAGATGAAACACCCTAAATAGAAAATTCTATTTTTCAAATAAGGAAAAAGTTCACTTTTATTTAAGACATTTTACAACATTGTACTTTTAAAAAAAGAAAAAAATAGTAAGTAAAATTTTATTTAAGTTATTGTATTGTATACATATCTGTTACAACTGAAATCCGTTACAAAAACAGTCATTATAGCACAAGACATTTAAAATAAGATTTGTGTTTGGAATGTTATAGGAATAAACTTTTAGGAAATGGGTGACACAGTGGCATAAATGCTCTATTTATCCTAACTAAAGTTAATAAAGTAAATACAAAATGATAAATCACTGTAATCAAGTCGAATAATACGTTTGAGAGGGTGGATTAAGCCTTTAAAACGGAATAACTGCTATAGTACTACAACTAAAATGTACCAACATCTGTAGGGTCATAAATCATTCTGACGTAAGAACTACAACTAAAATGGCGGCGGTCTTAAAAAACTACAAGTTTTAATAGCCATTTCTGCTTGCAGGAATCATAAATCATTCTGATGTATAGACTACAATCAAATTGGTCGCCGGATTTGAGGTATGCTTCCCGGTTCTGGTTTAAGCTGAGCCCTATGAGTGTGAGGTCATCCACCCAATAGCTAACCCCTAATAGGTGCTACGTAGAAGCTACTCCACTTCCTATGATCATAACCCCACCTCCGTAGGCATAAATCATTCTCTGGCCCCCCTTTTTTGGAGCTACAGTATAAGCCACGCCCACTTCCTGGGGTCATAACCTGACCCTACTTCTGTAGTCATAAATCATTCTCTATCCCCCGCTGGTCCCCCCTTATTTGGAGCTAGAGTATCCTCTCATGCTGTTTAATCAGCATCTTGACATTCCACACCTGTGAAGTTGAATGGATGATCTTGGCAAAGAAGATATGCTCACTAACACAGATTTGGGAACAATATTTGTTGGCCCTGCGATGAGGTGGCGACTTGTCCATGGTGTACCCCGCCTTCCGCCCGATTGTAGCTGAGATAGGCGCCAGCGACCCCAAAAAGGGAATAAGCGGTAGAAAATGGATGGATGGATGGATTTGAAAGAAATAGGTATTTTGCCTTTATAGTAAAAGTTTTAGGCCGCAAAAGTAATTTTTTTTGTTCAGTGTAGTATTTGGGTTATTTTATTCAAATGTATAAGAATGGCAAAATATTACAAACTGCTGTCACACAATAATAAACATATTCTGTATCATTATGACTTAATTAATATTAGATAGTTGACTTCATTGAATTATTTCTTTGTTGTTATGAGGCCATAAGAGTGGTCGATCACTGGCTGGCAGAAACAGTGATTTTCTTGCAATATTATTTATTTCATCAGTTGTAATAGCTTCATACAACACCACTGTTATAATTGTAAAAAAAAATAAAACAAAGGGAAGTATCGAAAGTACAACAAAACACACACACATATACACACACACACACATATACCGTATTTTTCGGACTATAAGTCGCACTCTTCTCCATAGTTAAAAAAAAATAATTAATTTTTTTTTTTTTTTATAGTTTGGCCAAGTCTCACCCCCGGCCAAACTACAAAAAAAAACGCGACTTATAGTCCGAAAAATACGGTATATATATATTTGTGTGTTTGTATATATATATATATATATATATATATAGAGCTTCGAACAACACCACTGTTGAAATTGTAAAAAAAAAAAAAAAAAATGGCAAGAATCGAAATTACAACAAAACACACACTATGTGTATATGTATGTATGTATGTATATATATATGTATATGTATATATACATGTATATATGTGTGTGTACATATATATATTTGTGTGTATTTATGTCTTCATCGGACTCGATGGACAACCATAAGCAAGCAAGCATTTATGTTTACATATATAATATTGTATGTATATATATATATATATATATATGTATGTTTGTGCATATATATGTGTACAATTTATAATATATGTGTACGTATTTATATATATATATATATATATATATATATATATATGCACACACACACAGCTTTGTTAAACATCAATAAAGACAAACTTAAGATTTATGTGAAAAAAAAAATGGTAACGGAAGAGACATTTTGCTGCATGCTTTGAATTGCCACAAAACACAAATTAATTTGTTCCAATTTCGGTGGACAAAAATAGCATTCATCCATCCATTTCCTACCGCTTGTGCCTTTTGGGATCGCGGGGGGTGCTGGAGCCTATCACAGCTTCACAGCTGCATTTTGGCGGAAGGCGGCGTACACCCTGGACAAGTCGCCACCTCATCGCAGGGCCAACACAGATAAACAGACAACATTCACACTCACATTCACACACTAGGGCCAATTTAGTGTTTCCAATCAACCTATCCCCAGGTGCATGTCTTTGGCGGTGGGAGGAAGCCGGAGTACCCGTAGGGAACCCATGCAGTCACGGGGAGAACATGCAAACTCCACAGAGAAAGATCCCGAGCCCGGGATTGAACCCAGGACTACTCAGGACCTTCGTATTGTGAGGCACATGCACTAAACCCTGTACCACCGTGCTACCACTAAAATAGCAGACTGATTGTATTTTTGTCAACTTGTAGCAATGCTTGATGTGTGTGTCTAAACTCACCTTTGTGTTTTTCTACTTTGTGCAGCACTGGAATCCACAATCCAACAGCATCAAGGACACAGGATCTTCTTATTTTGACTCTGTGCTCCATGCCAGCACTGGATGTGTGTGCGTGCGTGCGCATGCATGTGTGTGTGTGAACCTTTCCTTTATAACAGTTTTACCACGCAGGCATACATTCAGACCAAGACGGAGACAACATGGCGCTGTACATCTTCAACTGCGGGCTGCTGACACTTTGCTGGGCCGTCTTCTGTGTGGCAATGCCAGGCATCCCCAAGTTTACAGGTAACTGCACACTTAAACAGAGACACCTGCTCATTTGTGATTTTCTATATTATTTTGGTTACCTCATTCCAATACATAAGAATGGCAAAACGTTAAAAATTGATAGAATAATAAATTAATTGTGTGTTTCTCACTTAACTAAATCCATTGTGATAAGATAATGATAGTTTAGAGAAAATCATTAAAACATATTGTGTGCTCAGGGCATAGAATTAAATGCAAATGGTTTGTTGTTTAAACCAGTGAGAATATTATTTGACGTAATAATAATGGGATTATTTAAAGTGTAAGTGTTTATTGCGATCATTTATTACGATCAAATTGTTGGGAAAACATAATTTGACATAATTTTCCAGTATGCCCAAACTAATTTTTAAATATTTTTTTCTGCTATATATCTGCGTATATATATGTGTATATATTTGTATATGTGTTTATATGTATATATGTATGTTGTGTGTGTGTATATATATATATATATATATATATATATATATATATATATATATATATATATACACTGTATGTATATATGTGTATATGTATACACATGTGTGCATATGTATCTATAGTTCTATATACAGTATGTGTGTATATGTATACACGCACATATATATATATATACACACATACGTATGCTTGTTTGTGTATGTCTATGTGTATATATATATATGAATGGATATATGTGTGTGTGTGTGTATATATGTATATATATATATATATATATATATATAATGTCATGGCTGTTAAAAATGTGTGAATTTAAGAAATTTTGAGTTTTTAAAGAAAACCTAAACTATATGTATACAGTAAAATATGTGTATACGTGTGTGTGTGTATATATATATATATATATATATATATATATATATATATATATACATATATATATATATACACACACACATTTTCTTCCACTTGTCCCTTTTGGGGTTGCGGGGGTCGCTGGAGCCTATCTCAGCTGCATTCGGGTGGGAGGCGGGGTACACCCTGGACAAGTTGCCACCTCATCACAGAGATATATATATATATATATATATATATATTTATATATATATATACGTATACATGTATATATATGCACACTGTACACTTTTAACGTTTGGAAAAAAAAAATATTTTTCTAAATTGAAAGATTATTTTTACTTTTTTTCTTTACGGTTTTTACTTTTAATTTTTTGACTATTTAACATTGACAGATCTTTCATTTGTCCTACATATGTACCATAAGAGAAATTATTTCTCTTAAATTTTACCATTGATAGATTAGTTTTGAGACTTATTTTGTACTTTATATATACATGAGTGTGTTTGTGTGTGTGTGTGTGTGTGCATATATATATATATATATATATATATATATATATGTATATATATATATATATATGTGTGTGTGTGTGTGTGTGTATGTATGTATGTATATATGTATGTATATATATGTGTATGTATGTATATATATATGTATATATATATGTATGTATATATATATATGTATATATAAATGTATGTATGTATATGTATATATATATATGTATATATTTATATATATGTGTGTGTGTATATATGTATATATATACACATATATACCAATTTTTTGCTGGGGGCAGGGGTTTGAGTATGTGCCTCGCAATACGAAGGGCCTGAGTAGTCTTGGTTCGATCCTGCGCTCGGGATCTTTCTGTGTGTAGTTTGCATGTTCTCACCGCGATTGTGTGGGTTCCCTCCGGGTACTCCAAGTTCCTCCCACCTCCAAAGACATGCACCTGTGGATAGGTTGATTTGCAACACTAAAATTGGCCCGAGTGTGTGAATGTGAGTGTGAATGTTGTCCGTCTATCTGTGTTGGCCCTGTGATGAAGTGGCGACTTGTCCAGGGTGTACCCCGCCTACCGCCCGAATGCAGCTGAGATAGGTTCCAACCTCCTCCCGCCATCCCAAAACAGGGACAAGCGGTAGAAAATAGATAGATACCAATTTTTATATTGACAAGCATTTTTTATAGACTTTCTACATAGTGCACATATCTTTATGACAAACTGCACGACTTTGATATCAACATGAAATATCATTAGAATATGCAAATGTCTGTATATGTTACGGTTCTATGTGTGGCTTCTAAGGCACTAACAGCAGGTGTGGTCTCACTTTTTCAGAGGACAAAACACCGAGGCCCACAGAGAAGACAGGAGATGCTTCAAAGATGACCCCACCTCACTCCACAGTTTCCCACCTGGTTCCTCAGACCGCAGAGTGTTTTCTGGAAGATACATTGGCTGCCTTGGGAGAGGCTTCGGAGAACGACAGCAAACTGACACAGGAAGGTTCGACTCTGTTCGGAATCTGTGCGGAATCTCACGGAAATGTCTCAGTGCTGGTGGATCTGGTGATGAAAGCCAAGAGGAAGCACAGAGACGGACTGGAGGTGATGCATCCTACGGAAGGTAATGAAGCGTGTGAATACACCAAAGCATGCATGGTCTATACCAGTGGTTCTCAACCTTTTTTCAGTGATGTACCCCCTGTGAACATTTTTTTAATTCAAGTACCCCCTAATTGGAGCAAAGCATTTTTGGTTGAAAAAAAGAGAAGAAGTAAAATACAGCACTATGTCATCAGTTTCTGATTTATCAAATTGTATAATTGTGCAAAATATTGCAAATTTTTTGTGGTCTTTTTTGAACTATTTGGAAACAAATATATAAAAATAACTAAAAACTTGGTGAAGAATAAACAAGTGATTCAATTATAAATAAAGATTTCTACACACAGAAGTAATCATCAACTTAAAGTGCCCTCTTTGGGGATTGGAATAGCGATCCATTTGGATTCATGAACTTAATTCTAAACATTTCTTCACAAAAAAAGAAATCTTTAACATCAATATTTATGGAACATGTCCAAAAAAGGCAAGAAAGTCGCAGCTGCCTCTTTGACAGCTGCAGGAGGAACGACACAAGCTCCGCTCATGTCTACAGTAAGAGCCGACTTATTACTACAATTTTCTCACCGAAACCTGCCGGTTGACATGTGGTCGGGAACCATGTTCGCTTGACCGCTCTGTTCTATAGTAAAGCTTAACCTTCGGGAATGTAAACAAGGAAACACCGGCTGTGTTTGTGTTGCTAAAGGCAGCTGCAATACACCGCTTCCCACCTACATCTTTCTTCTTTGACGTCTCCATTATTAATTGAACAAATTGCAAAAGATTCAGCAACACAGATGTCCAGAATACTGTGGAATTATGCGATCAAAGCAGGCGATTTATAGCCGTGATCTGTACTGGAAGAAAATGTCCGCTACAACCCGTGACGTCACGCGCACGCGTCATCATTCCGCAACGTTTTCAACAAGAAACTCTGCGGGAAATTTAAAATTGTAATTTAGTAAACTAAAAAGGCCGTATTGGCATGTGTTGCAATGTTAATATTTCATCATTGATGTATAAACTATCAGACTGCGTGGTCGGTAGTAGTGGGTTTCAGTAGGCCTTTAAGTCAAAAGTTTACAGACAATTTCTCATGCTGTTGAATGAGAAGGTGTATCCAAACATTTGACCGCTGCTTTCTAATATAACTGTTTTTCTAGATGAAGTCCATCCAATTTATATACTACTTGTCCTCGTTGGGGTCCCAGCTGACTTCGGGGCACACCCTGGATCGGTCTCCTGCCAATCACAGAATATACAATGAATACTGTTTCCATCCCTAAAATGACAGCGGTTATTTTTGTGTGTCTTGTTTTGTTCATCAGTGTTTTTGATCGAGGAGGAGAATAAGGAAGCCCTCACCCTCATTTTTGGCCTCCCTCAGTCCCCTTTGCTCCAACGTACTCCAGTGCTCCTCTTGGCCTTTGAGAGTCCCTTCAGTGGAGGCGCCCTGGACCAGATCACCTTCAGCGGTCAGTCCTTGCAGCCCAACACACAGGTGCTTCTTTAAAAAAAAAATCTATTTATGTTTGTCTTTGTCAATTTTTATTGTTAGTAATGTTTATTTACTTTTCTGATACTACTCTCAAATGGACATACTACTTTTATTTATTTTTGTTTATTTGTTGGGGCGGTATAGCTTGGTTGGTAGAGTGGCCATGCCAGCAACTTGAGGGTTGCAGGTTCGATTCCCGCTTCTGCCATCCTAGTCACTGCCGTTGTGTCCTTGGGCAAGACACTTTACCCACGTGCTCCCAGTGCCACCCACACTGATTTAAAATGTAATTTAGATATTGGGTTTCACTATGTAAAGCGCTTTGAGTCACTAGAGAAAAGCGCTATATAAATATAATTCACTTCACTTCACACTTATCCATTAAAACAACAAAAACTACATTTTCATTATCCAGTTATGTGTATTAATTTTTTTTTTTGTGGGTTATTCAATCTTGCACTCTCATTCATGTTTTTGAACTAAGAGGTCTGTTTGTTGTTCGGGCAGGGACCAAAAAAAAAGAAAAGTATTGACTGCATTCCAACTTGCACTATTAAAAATATGTTGATAAAAAAAAAAAAAGAAAAATAGAAGTGAAATATGGCGACCAAAATTTTCCCATTTTGTGTGTGTGTGTGTGTGTGTGTGTGTGTGTGTGTGTGCGTGTGTGCGTGTGTGTGTGCGTGTGTGTGTGTGTGTGTGTGTGTTTGTGTGTGTTCTGCCAATGCTGACTTAATGGGGACATCGCTCTGTTTACACAGTCACCTTTAGAGGACCTCTGACTGTATGGGGACAAAAAAACAAGTCCCCTAAAAAAAAGCTGTAGTGCTAGGGACGGCGTGGCGCAGTGGAAGAGTGGCCGTGCGCAACCCGAGGGTCCCTGGTTCAAATCCCACCTAGTACCATCCTCGTCACGTCCGTTGTGTCCTGAGCAAGACACTTCACCCTTGCTCCTGATGGGTGCTGGTTGGCGCCTTGCATGGCAGCTCCCTCCATCAGTGTGTGAATGGGTAAATGTGGAAGTAGTGTCAAAGCGCTTTGAGTACCTTGAAGGTAGAAAAGCGCTATACAAGTACAACCCATTTATCATTTATTCTGAGGATCATGTCATATTTAATTTGAACTTTTTTCTTTTTTGAATGGTCCTCAGCAGTCACGTACAAATGTGTGTGAATTATGCAAAATTATTTAAATTTGGTCCCAATGAACCATATTAACTCCTTTTCCCCAGGGTCCCCAGTAAGAATGATCAGCACAATACTTCATCAATCCAGAGATTTAAAGACGTTTTTGAGCTAACTGGGCAGTGGCCATTTCACTTAATTTTCTTTTATGCCTCCACAACCTGTAGAAAAGGTGGTCCCCACAAGTGGTGATCAAATACTTGGTCTCCATTCCAAATGATAACCAGTATGGGTGTGTGTTCTTGTTTTCTACCCTTCTTAAGACATCAACAGGCAAATGTACCACATTGTTCGGAGTATAAGTCGCTCTGGAGTATAAGTCGCACCTGCCGAAAATGCATGATAAAGAAGGAAAAAAACATATAAGTCGCACTTGGGTATAAGTTGCATTTTTTGGGGGAAATGTATCTAATAGAACCTAACACCAAGAATAGACATTTGAAAGGCAATTGAAATTAATAAAGAATAGTGAACAACAGGCTGAGTAAGTGTACGTTATATGATGCATAAATAACCAACTGAGAAGGTGCCTGATATGTTAACATAACTTAATATGGTAAGAGTCATTCAAATAACTATAACATATAAAATATGCTATACGTTTACCAAACAATCTGTCACTCCTAATTGCTAAATCCGAGGAAATCTTATACGTCTAGTCTCTTCCCTGAATGTGCTAAATAATATTTTTTTTATATTTTACGGTAATCTGTTAATAATTTCACACATAAGTTGCTCCTGAGTATAAGTCGCACCCCCGGCCAAACTATGGGGAAAAAAACTGCGACTTATAGTCCAAAAAATACGGCACCTTCCATATGGGGACTGAAATCATGATCCCAATGCGGAAAACCACTGGATCTAATAGAGAAGGTCTCATTTGAAACCTCTGGTGGTGGAAATCCATCAAAACCAACTGTGTCGGTTTCAAAAGTGCTCACCCTCTGGTCAACATATGAAACAACAAGTGTGTAAAAAAAAAAAATTTAAGTGCTCCTACTCTGGCCAACATATGTAATAACAAGTGTGTGTAAGAAATTGAAATGTGCCCCCTTTGGCCAAAATGAATTAAAGAAAAACAAAATCAATTAAAAACATTAAAATAAATATGTATATAGAGCCATAAAGTAATAACTTGAAGTAAATAATGATGATTAAAAACCAAATATTTTTTATATTTGCATAGTATGTATATATTATTAAAGGCCTACTGAAATGAGATTACCTTATTTAAACGGGGATAGCAGGTCCATTCTATGTGTCATACTTGATCATTTCGTGATATTGCCATATTTTTGCTGAAAGGATTTATTAGAGAACATCGATGATAAAGTTTGCAACTTTTGGCCGCTAATAAAAAAGCCTTGCTTCTACCGGAAGTAGCAGATGATGTGCGCGTGACGTCACTGGTTGTAGGTCTCTTCACATCCTCACATCGTTTACAGTCATGGCCACCAGCAGCTAGAGCGATTCAGACCGAGAAAGCGACAATTTCCCCATTAAATTGAGCGAGGAGGAAAGATTCGTGGATGAGGATAGTGAGAGTGAAGGACTAGAAGGAAAAAAAAGACGAGGGCAGTGAGAGCGATTCAGATGATATTAGACACATTTACTAGGATAATTCTGGAAAATCCCTTATCTGCTTATTGTGTTACTAGTGTTTTGGTGAGATTATATAGTCATACCTGAAAGTCGGAGGGGTGTGGTGACCGCCAGTGTCTCTGAGGGAAGCCACGGGGGAGCCAAGAAAGTCCCAGCTGCCTCTTTGACAGCTGCAGGAGGAACGACACAAGCTCCTCTCATGTTTACAGTAAGAGCCGACTTTATTACCACAATTTTCTCACCGAAACCTGCCGGTTGACATGTGGTAGAGAAACATGTTTGCTCGACCGCTCTGGTCCATATTAAAGCTTCACAACAAACAAAGAAACACCGGCTGTGTTTGTGTTGCTAAAGGCAGCTGCAATCCACCGCTTTCCACCAACATCTTTCTTCTTTGTAGTCTCCATTATTAATTGAAGAAATTGCAAAAGATTCAGCAACACATATGTCAAGAATACTGAGTAATTATGCGATAAAAACAGACTACTTTTAGCCGTGATTGGTGCTGGAAGAACATGTCCGCTACCACCGGTGACGTCACGCAGACGCGTCATCATTTCGAATCATCATTTTGCGACGTTTTCAACAGGATACTTCGTGGGAAATTTAAAATTGCAATTAAGTAAACTTAATCGGCCCTAGGGCTTCACGGTGGCAGAGGGGTTAGTGCGTCTGCCTCACAATACGAAGTTCCTGCAGTCCTGGGTTCAAATCCAGGCTCGGGATCTTTCTGTGTGGAGTTTGCATGTTCTCCCCGTGAATGCGTGGGTTCCCTCCGGGTACTCCGGCTTCCTCCCACTTCCAAAGACATGCACCTGGGGATAGGTTGATTGGCAACACTAAATTGGCCCTAGTGTGTGAATGTGAGTGTGAATGTTGTCTGTCTATCTGTGTTGGCCCTGCGATGAGGTGGCGACTTGTCCAGGGCGTACCCCGCCTTCCGCCCGATTGTAGCTGAGATAGGCGCCAGCACCCCCCCGCGACCCCAAAAAAAGGGAATAAGCGGTAGAAAATGGATGGATGGATGGATGGATAATTGGCCCTATTGGCACGTGTTGCAACGTTAATATTTCATCATTGATATATAAACTATCAGACTGCGTGGTCGGTAGTAGTGGGTTTCAGTAGGCCTTTAATGTTGTAAATACACATCTTTAGAGATCTAGAAAAGAACTAGGCATTTTTCGGCGGTCTCAAGAAGGTAACAAATACATTAATATTTTGTGTGTGTTCCAATCCAGGCAATCTGCGTCTCAGAAGGAACACATTACATTCTGCTGACAGGACAAGCCTCGGTGGAACACCAAAGATGGATTCTCTCTGTCGGCACTAAATCACTTGACATGAGTATGTGTGCTTTTTATGGTCATTGTCTGGTTTCGTGCACATTCTGACCCACTTCTGCCCATCCCAGAGGAAAGAATAAAAGCACTTCTAAGTGGTGGATCCACAGGAAGAAGTGGCGTGACTCCAGTTCTTCTATTCCTTAGTGAAGAAAAAAGTGACAGCAGGTTTTGTTATTTTTTTCCTTTATTGTAAATCGCCTTTTCCACAAAGATCTAACTCCGATTTCCCACAGCTCATCCCAACCCCTCCACTTTCTGTGCGAGCTGAGGAGGTTCCTGAGTGACGTCTTTCCCCGGCAGAACCGTATGCTCTCGTCCCCGCTAAAGCTGGACTCCTTGCAGGCTCTGCCCTCTGTGGCTCTGGGCTTGTCCTCCAGCGAGTCCCTGCTGGCGGAGCTGATGAACTCCTCTGCTCCCACCATATTCTCCTTTACTGGCTCCATGTTCAAGGTCCGCCGAGGAGAGCTGGCCATGTCCCCTGGGCTGCTGGAGGAGCTCAAGAAGGGTTTGGAGCACAACGTGATGCAAGTCATGCAGGTTCTAAGAGATAAGGAAGGAGGTCAGAAGAGTATCAAGAGGTTGGAAAGACTCGTGGAACTCTGTGCTTTCCCCAATGCGGACCTGCCGTCAGGTATAGAAAATACACCTTTTCAGATTTAAATGGGTTTTCACTTGAGCATGACATTTTGGGAAAGTACTATACACCACACAGAGTAGACTCTGAACAAACAACATTTTATAAACAAGGTGACTTTCGCAGAAATGATTAGGTTCTAAAAAAATAAATTAAAAAAAGGTCCCCAAACTACTACCTGAGTACGGCCCGCAAGCGTCCAAAATCTCAAGTTTTTTATTTTTATTTTTCCTTTCTAATCTATTTTCTACCGCTTGTTATCTTTTAAACAAGACAAGAAACAAGGAATTAAACAGAGACAAAAGATTGTACGCCCCTCTCTTATTTGGGCTTTCCCTGATAACATGGCAACAGCTGTTTTTAGGGGACGAGGGGTCGTAAACAGCCATCGCATTTGGTTACAGAACATTTCAAAGAAAAGGTCGTAAGAAAGTTCACATAAAAGGTCGTAAAACAGTTCAAAGAAATAAATAAATGATAAATGGGTTGTACTTGTATAGCGCTTTTCTACCTTCAAGGTACTCAAAGCGCTTTGACACTACTTCCACATTTACCCATTCACACACTGATGGGGGGAGCTGCCATGCAAGGCGCTAACCAGCACCCATCAGGAGCAAGGGTGAAGTGTCTTGCTCAGGACACAACGGACGTGACGAAGTTGGTACTAGGTGGGGATTGAACCAGGGACCCTCGGGTAGCGCACGGCCACTCTTCCACTACGCCACTCCGTCCCTAACTATAAAGCGAAGAGGAAGCAGGACCTGACTCCCCTACATGGACCTCTTCCCACGGCGTGGCGCAGTGGGGAGAGTGGCCGTGCGCAACCCGAAGGTCCCTGGTTCAAGCCCCACCTAGTACCAACCTCGTCATGTCCGTTGTGTCCTGAGCAAGACACTTCATCCTTGCTCCTGATGGGTGCTGGTTAGCGCCTTGCATGGCAGCTCCCGCCATCAGTGTGTGAATGTGTGTGTGAATGGGTAAATGTGGAAGTAGTGTCAAAGCGCTTTGAGTACCTTGAAGGTAGAAAAGCGCAATACAAGTACAGCCCATTTATTTCTTGGGTCTAGACAATATGTTTCTGTTGATTACAGTACATGAAAGAAACAGAACACCTTGTTGCTTCCCATCCTACACAGTGGAGTTTTATAAGCCTTCTGCTTGGTATGATTAAAAACAGCTTTTCTCCGCTCGCCAGGAACTCATTGAAATGTTGGAAATAAACTTTAACATATGGGATGTGAGGTCACATGGTTGTCTTACGTCAGCACTGGAAGTATATGCACCTTAGGAGGAGCTGCTCCAATTTCGTTGTTCTTTGAACCTGTTCATTGCAATAATGACAATAAAACTCTATTCTATTCTAAGTAGTCAAATCAGTTGGTGTGTTCAGGGGTTAAAATACTTGCCTGATTGTGGGTCTGTCGGTCCCTACTCGGGTGTTGTTGACACCTACTGATGTCATATTAATACGTTTTGTTTTGTAATATTTTTGCGATCCCAAAGTTTGACTGGTAGATTGGGGATCGATGGGTTGGCGACCCCTTGTTTATTGCCTAAATCCGGAGAAAATGCAGGACGTTTGGGTGGCTTAAAACCAGAAAAAACAACCTGAAAAATGGCAAAACTCACACCAATTCCAGGAAAAATGTTGATGGGTGACATAGAGTAGGATACAGTATGA
The DNA here is from genome assembly GCF_033978795.1 of Nerophis ophidion. Taxonomy (NCBI): domain Eukaryota; kingdom Metazoa; phylum Chordata; class Actinopteri; order Syngnathiformes; family Syngnathidae; genus Nerophis; species Nerophis ophidion. The sequence goes on along the minus strand of NC_084636.1, from coordinate 25,957,301 downwards.
GTTACCGTATTTCCCGGACTATAGGGCGCACTGGATAATAAAGTGCACTGCCGATGAATGGTCTATTTTCGATATTTTTTCATACAAAAGGCACACCGGATTATAGGGAGCATTGAAGTCATATTTTTATTTTTTCTAAATGGAAAACACTTTATCCATCCATTTTCTACTGCTTATTCCCTTTTGGGGTTGCGAGGGGCGCTGGCGCCTAGCTCAGCTACAATTGGGCGGAAGGTGGGGTACACCCTGGACAAGTCGCCACGTCATCGCAGGGCCAACATTTGCCCTAGTGTGTCAATGTGAGTGTGAATGTTCTCTGTCTGTCGGTGTTGGCCCTGTAATGAGGTGGGGACTTGTCCAGGGTGTACCCCGTCTTCTGCCCAAATGCAGCTGAAATATGCTTCAGCGACCCCCTGCAACCCTGAACAGGACAAGTGGTAGAAAATGGATGGATGGATGGAAAACACTTCCTGGTGGTCTGCATAACATGTAATGGTGGTTCTTTGGTCAAAATATTGCGTCAATGATGTTTTACAGATCATCTTCTAGCCGCTTTCTAACAATCGCTTCCGGATGCGCTGTTTTGTGGGCGGTCTTATTTACTTGGCTCACCTTCGACAGCGTTTTCTCCCCGTCATCTTTGTTGTAGCGGTGTAGCGTGCAAGGACGGGAGTGGAAGAAGTGTCAAAAGATGAAGCTAACTGTTTTAATGACATCCAGACTTTACTTAAATCAATAACGACTACGTCGTCTGTACACACAGGGTAGACTCGTGCAATTTTTCAGGATATATGCAGATCCCAAATACAGATCAGCAGGTACCAGAAGGTAAGAAAAGTTGCTTTTGCATAGTATTGCGAAACATAAAATGCCAGATACTATGTCTTACCTTACACTTCATAATAATACTCGTATGTTAAATGCGCCGACAATCCATCAAGCGGTGCAACTTCATAGCTTACCAAAGTCGTACTAAAACATTGTGATAGGTTTTTGAGCAACGTGTGTAATGTTCTATATTTTCAATGGAACATATCAAATGTTGATGTTGTTTACTTGAGTCATATTGCCATCATAGTTCAGTCTACACATATTTCTTATGTTTGACTGCTATCTACTGGTCATACTTATCATTACACCGTGTACCAAATAAATTTGCTTCGAGCTCGGTGGGCAAAACAAGAATTATTCCCTACATGAGGTGCACTGTCGAGTTTTGAGAAGGAACAAAAGAATTTTCAGTGCCCTTTATAGTCCGGAAAATGCGGTAGTTAAAATGTGACCTTCGACAGCGTTTTCTCCCCGTCATCTTTATTGTAGCGGTGTAGCGTGCAAGGACGGGAGTGGAAGAAGTGTGAAAAGATGAAGCTAACTGTTTTAATGACATCCAGACTTTACTTAAATCGATAACAACTACGTCGTCTGTACACACAGGGTAAACTCGTGCAATTTTTCAGGATATATGCAGATCCCAAATACAGATCAGCAGGTACCAGAAGGTAAGAAAAGTTGCTTTTGCATAGTATTGCGAAACAAAAAATGCCAGATACTATGTCTTACCTTACACTTCATAATAATACTCGTATGTTGAATGCGCCGACAATCCATCAAGCGGTGCAACTTCATAGCTTACCAAAGTCGTACTAAAACATTGTGATAGATTTTTGAGCAACGTGTGTAATGTTCTATATTTTCAATGGAACATATCAAATGTTGGTGTTGTTTACTTGAGTCATATTGCCATCATAGTGCAGTCTACACATATTTCTTATGTTTGACTGCTATCTACTGGTCATACTTATCATTACACCGTGTACCAAATAAATTTGCTTCGAGCTCGGTGGGCAAAACAAGAATTATTCCGTACATGAGGTGCACTGTCGAGTTTTGAGAAGGAACAAAAGGATTTTCAGTGCCCTTTATAGTCCAGAAAATGCGGTAGTTAAAATGTGACCTTCGACAGCGTTTTCTCCCCGTCATCTTTGTTGTAGCGGTGTAGCGTGCAAGGACGGGAGTGGAAGAAGTGTCAAAAGATGAAGCTAACTGTTTTAATGACATCCAGACTTTACTTAAATCAATAACGACTACGTCGTCTGTACACACAGGGTAGACTCGTGCAATTTTTCAGGATATATGCAGATCCCAAATACAGATCAGCAGGTACCAGAAGGTAAGAAAAGTTGCTTTTGCATAGTATTGCGAAACAAAAAATGCCAGGTACTATGCCTTGCCTTACACTTCATAATAATACTCGTATGTTAAATGCGCCAACAATCCATCAAGCGGTGCAACTTCATAGCTTACCAAAGTCGTACTAAAACATTGTGATAGATTTTTGAGCAAAGTGTGTAATGTTCTATATTTTCAATGGAACATATCAAATGTTGGTGTTGTTTACTTGAGTCATATTGCCATCATAGTGCAGTCTACACGTATTTCTTATGTTTGACTGCTATCTACTGGTCATACTTATCATTACACCGTGTACCAAATAAATTTGCTTCGAGGTCGGTGGGCAAAACAAGAATTATTCCGTACATGAGATGCACTGTCGAGTTTTGAGAAGGAACAAAAGGATTTTCAGTGCCCTTTATAGTCCAGAAAATGCGGTAGTTAAAATGTGACTCTTGCTATCTGTTTCAATTTCTTCAGGAGAAAGCCAGTACTGCGCCTTCCTCTTGCTGAAGGCCCTGAAGACAGTGGGCCGGGAGATTTTGCCACAACCGAGGGCCACCAGATCCAGTGGCCTCGGGACCCTGTGCGGCCTGAGGAGCCTCACCGTGTCCCTGGAGAGGTACGTGGTCTCGCCAGACACCGCCACCATCAACAACTGTCACGGCTTGTGCAAGGTGCCTATGGTCAAAACCACAAACCACGCCGTGCTGGTCATCAAGCACATCGAGAGCGGGAACGTGCACGAGCGGGCGCCGTGCTGTGTGCCCGTGGCCTACGAGCCCCTGGAGATGGTGGACCACAACGAGGACGGGACGTTTCTTGTCGTCCGCCCCGACGTGGTGGCGAAGGAGTGTGGATGTCACTAAGAGCTGAGGTTTCCAATTGTACGCTCATCGGTCTCGGTACACTATATCTACTTAGAGCCAGTGTGCGAGTGGGCAGGTGTTTGGCTGAGAATGGTTTCTTTTATTTACATGTATTTATTCACAAAGTATTAATTATGTGGTGCAGATAGGAATATTTAAACATTTCCTTCATATATTTTTCACTAATCATAATTCCCACTATTTACATAATAACATAGGATCTGTGTTTCACATACATTCAGTTCAGGGTGGGCGATATGGCCGTTTATTAATATCTCGATATTTTTAGGCCGTGCCACGATACATGATGTATATCTCCATATTTTGCCTTAGCCTTGAATGAACACTTGATGCATATAATCACTGCAATATGATGATTCTATGTGTCTACATTAAAATAATCTTCTTCATACTGCATTAATATATGCTCATTTTAAACTTTCATGCAGAGAGGGAAATCGCAACTAAGTCAATTGACCAAAACTGTATTTATTAAAGAGTTATTAAGCAGTGGCACAAACATGTCATTTCAAAACAGAAAGTGCAAGATTGTCAGAGATATTATTAAACAAGCTAATAGTGCACTTTTGTGCATGATGTCACTAAGATGACATATCAAAACAACACTAAATTAAAGTGCACTTTGTGTACAGAACGCCACTTCAATAGTTTAAAACAAAGTGCACTTTTGTGCATGATGTCACGCAAAATATTTTGATAAGTGTCAAATAAAAATGAGCTGCATAATAGGAAATAAAATAGTGTATGTCCTTTGCTATGTGGTAGGTTCCTGCGGACGTTATCTCCTTCTTTTGTTGACTATTTTTTTCATACGGTGTTGATCTGGAAATAGTTGCTTTGGCATTTTGTGGGTGTGGCACCGAACTGAGATTTTGACATGCGGAGTTTCAAGCAGTTTTCATTCTCTAGCGGATGACTTTTCAAATGATGCTACATATTAGCAGCCGTGGTACTTTTTGTAGCGATGCTTTTGCCGCATAATTGTTCAACATCTTCCCGCTTGAAGCCAAACCACTGCCAGACGATGGACCCTCTGCTGTTTTTCTTGGGAATTAATTTTTCCTTTATTTGTTACCAGATTCGCACCTTCTCTCACTCGTATTACCACCCGCACCGCACCTTTAGCATCACGGCTAACGTTACCAAGTCGCTGCCTGTCTGCTCTGCCAGGGCGTATGACGTTGCACACGTGACGTGTGTAAGAAGGTGCGCTTGTTTTAAGTCTCTATGAGAAGGAGAGACAATAAAGAGTGGGAAATGCATGCAGTGTAATGGTCTCAGCTAAAAGCAACTGCATGAGAACATATACTCGAATATCACGATTTAGTCATTTTTCTATATCGCCCAGCCCTACATTCAGCTATAACATTTATATGGACGCTACAAATGTATTTAGTGCCATCTGTATAGCAGGAATATTCAACTACATAATGAAGAGGGCTGCAGTTTCAAAAACCCAAGGGCTTAGGGGCCAGACATCGAAATTTCTTCAGAAAGTTCCTCCACAGGTTATGTTTCCTTGAGACTGCAATTTAATAGCAAAGTACACCCATTGGCTGCACTGTCAATATATTTGTTAATCCGCCCTCTCTATTCGTTTTCAGCGTGTGCAGCTAGACAGATAGTTAAAAGCATGAAGAAACAGAATCCCCAGAAGTTTTGTTGAGGATTGATATTCCTTCCTTTCAATTTGTGCGATTTATTTTTTATTTTTCAGGTTCAATTGTACCATGTTTGGTTTGAAAGAGTAGCCATCTTCTCGCCCCACTAATGCTTCATTGTTACATGTATGCTTCGCTGTTGCCCCCTGCAGGGTGGCGTGATTGCTGCATACATGAGCAACCCTAGTTTGAGTGGTTTCATCAAGCCTTTTTGGGTGATGTTTGGCCAAATGAAAAGCTTCAGAGCAGAGGTGTCTAAGTGTTTTTTACTGGGGGCCACATCGCGGTTATGTTTGGCCCCAGAGGGTTGATTGATTGATACTTTTTTTTTATTAGTAGATTGCACAGTACAGTACATATTCCGTACAATTGACCACTAAATGGTAACACCCGAATAAGTTTTTCAACTTGTTTAAGTCGGGGTCCACGTTAATCAATTCATGGTTGCTTCTAACAGTGAATACTATTATTACACAATTGTTTTAGTCTTTTTTGTTACTACATTTTTTACAAACTAAAATGTAAGTTGCAACAATTTCACTTCAAAATGTAGTGTTTATAACTTTAAATGGGAAAACAGTAATGCTGTTTTTATGGTAAAAAAAAAAAAAGGCAGCTAAGTTGCCAGAATTTTACTGTAAAATTTACATTTTTTTGTCATTTAAATAAAAGAAAAATGCTATTTCACAGTAAAATTTGTTGTCACAAATCAACAACTGTAGATTTGTCGGTGTATTACTGTAAATGCCATAACGACACCACAGTTTATTACAGTTAAAAGAAAAATGCTGTAAAAACCACAGTCAATTTCACCATGAAATCTATTGATACTTTTACATTGCATTATTTGATGGATAACTTACTTTGAAATCACTATTATTAGTATGTATTTCTATTTAAAAAAAGGTTTGGAATGTTTTATAATATATTTTGGCATAATTAGACAATATTTAAGTTCACATAACGTGCGATTACATGGAGTACATTTTTTTTTTCCCCTCCCAAAATAGAAAGAAAGAATACATTTAGTAGGAAAAGTGACAGTAGTTTACTTATACATATTATTTCCAAGCTTTCGAGGGGCCAAATAAAATTAAGTGGCAGGCCACATCTGACCCCCGGACTTGAGTTTGACACATGTGCTTTAGAGCAGTGTTTTTCAACCTTTTTAGCGTTGAAAAAAATCCGGAGGCACACAACTAGCAGAAGTCATTAAAAAACGGTCGACAGTAAACAGTTGCAATCGTCGGATATGACTTTAAACCATAACCAAGCATGCATCACTATAGCTCTTGTCTCAACGTAGTGTTTTAGTTATTGTCTTGCGCTCCTATTTTGGTGGCTTTTTCTCTCTTTTTTTTTTGGTATTTTCCTTTAGCAGTTTCATGTCTTCCTGTGAACGATATTCCCTGCATCTACTTTGTTTTAGCTTTCAGGAATATTTCAGTTTTTTTATCCTTCTTTGTGGGGACATTGTTGATCGTCATGTCATGTTTGGATGTACATTGTGGACCCCCCGTCTTTGCTCCACTGTAAGTCTTTGCTGTCGTCCAGCATTCTGTTTTTGTTTACTTTGTAGCCAGTTCAGTTTCTAGTTTCGTTCCTTAAGCTTCAATGCCTTTTCTTAGGGGCACTCAACTCTTATTTATTTTTGGTTTTAGCATTAGATACCTTTTCATCTGCATACTGTCTCCCACTGTCGTCTGCATATTGGGATCACGACATACCATGTTCCGACATCTACAAAGCAAATAGCTACCGGCTGCCTCCTACTGATATGGAAGAGTATAAAAATGTTACTCTGCCAAGCTCGAGACAGCACAGACACTCAACAACAGCACAATAATTCCAGACTATAATTACTTGTTTGCAAAAAATATTTTTACCCCAAATAGGTGAAATTAGATAATTTCCCATGGCACACTAGTGTGCCGCGGCACAGTGGTTGAAAAACACTGCTTTAGAGGACCGGATATGGCTCGCGGGCCACCAGTCGAATAGGCCTGCTCCATCCCTTGGGCTTTTCAACTAGTAGCCTACGAGTTCAGTTAAAAAAACTGGTGAGAGACTCACATTCTTGCAGCAGATGCTTTAAAAGCTGTCATAGAGATGGTCTCTTACAAGCTTTTTTTGCAGAAGACATCCATCCATCCATTTTCTACCGCTTATTCCCTTTTGGGGTCGCGGGGGGCGCTGGCGCCTATCTCAGCTACAATCGGGCGGAAGGCGGGGTACACCCTGGAAAAGTCGCCACCGCATCGCAGGGCCAACACAGATAGACAGACAAAATTCACACTCACATTCACACACTAGGGCCAAATTAGTGTTGCCAATCAACATTTCCCCAGGTGCATGTCTTTGGAAGTGGGAGGAAGCCGGAGTACCCGGAGGGAACCCACGCATTCACGGGGAGAACATGCAAACTCCACACAGAAAGATCCCGAGCCTGGGTTTGAACCCAGGACTGCAAGACCTTCGTATTGTGAGGCAGACGCACTAACCCCTCTGCCACCGTGAAGCCCTTGCAGAAGACAACGTAGACCAAAATCAAATGTCCACTCTAGAGGACATTGGCTCTTTGGATTTACAAAATGTGTGTTTTTAGTGAAGTTCAGAGCCCCGGTCTTCAGCTTTCTGGATAGGTGATGGATAAAGGAATTAATTTGAATATCCCTGATCTGTATGGGAACTAGAGATGCGCGGTTTGCGGTCTCATCCGCCGGGTCGGGCGGTTGACATGACGAAAAAAAAGATTTTAATTAGATTCGGGCAGGTGGCGGTTGAACCATCTGGAAATATTTGATATGCATGGTTCTGTGATCGGTATCCTTTGCCATTCAAAGTGCCATTTAGGACCCGTGTCATAAAGCCAAAAAGACAATAAGAGACGCTATTATTCTCCTGAATGACTACCGGTAGTCACCCAAATAATAAGTATTAGGGCGTGCTATGAAGCCATTGGCTTTGTCGCCTTCTACAACATGTACGATCTGCTTGTCAGTCCAGCATCATGTTGTGTGTGACTTCCGCGGCAACACGCACACGACTGCAAGGCATACTGGGTGACACAGAGTACACTAATGGTTGTGATATAAACAATTTTAACACTCTTAGTAATATGCGCCACGCTGTGAAGCCACACCAATTAAGAACGACAAACCCATTTCAGGAGAACATCCTCACAGTAACACAACATAAAACGCAACAAAACAAATACCCATAATCCTTTGTATTCATGACAATTCCTGACTATTTTATACACCCCGCTAGCAGCAACCCACCCCCCGCGCGTCGGTAAGGTGGGCGGGGTTGGGGGCGCGGGAGTGTAAAATATATTCAGGATCCATCACGGATACCAAGGATTATGGGTATTTGTTGTGTTGCGTTTATGTTGTGTTACTGTGAGGATGTTCTCCCGAAATGTGTTTGTCAATTTTGTTGGGTGTGGCTTCACAGCGTGGCGCATATTAGTAAGTGTTAAAGTTGTTTATATCACAACCATCAGTGTACTCTGTATCACCCAGTATGCATTTCAATCTTGAACGTGTAATTGCGGAAGCTGCTCCAACATGTTGCCGGACCAAACAATCGAACGGTTCGTACATGTTGTTGAAGGTGTCTAAGGCAACACCCATATTCTTGTCATCAGGTTAAACACTATTGGATAGTCGCGGGTACGTTAGCGGCTCCAATTGTCATCATTAGTCTGTGAAACAGGTTTAAATAGCTCTGTGAGTGGTAAAGGCGGACAACCTCTGATGTATTTCAGCGGGCGGTTGGCGGGCGGGTACGGTCCTGATAAAATGTTAGTTCGGGTGGTCGGCGGGTGGATGACGAATTTGGTGATGCGGATGCGGATGATATAATCGCCTATCCGCGCATCTCTAATAGGAACCAACAAGTGCTTGTCATGTCCCATTGACACATTAGAGGGCGCTGCAGACTCAGGCATAAATACAAGCTGTCAGCAGGTTCTGTAAAAGGAAGGCAAACAGTTTTGGAATGTTTACAAGGATTGTTTTGTTTTTTGATTTGCGTACATTTATCCAGATCACAGGTGTCAAACTCAAGGCCCAGATTTGCCCCGGGACATAATTTATACAAAATGTATTTATTTTTATAATATTTATTCATAACAATATTTTCTCACTAAATGTAATTGATTTTTTTTTAACTTTGACAAAAACAATATATGTACGGCTTGAAATTGCATACCTTTTAAACTTTAATAGTATCCATTATTGCAACAAATATTACAGTATATTAGCATACTTTATCAACTCTATTTTATAAATAAATACAAAAATCCTTAAATATCTGCTTGAAATTGGAAATAGGACTGTTTTTCCATTCACAATATGACATTGTAAAAACAATGTCAATTTAATGTAAACTACCCATCAAATTAATAAAAATGAAAATGCATTTTACGGTGTTCTTTACGGCATATTACTGTAAATTGGAAAAAAAAAAAAAACATTTTTTGGTGTTAAAATTCTGTTGACTGAGCTCTTTTATTTTTGCTGTAAAATCTTGTTTTTAACGGTGTATTAATGTAAATGGAAAAAAACACACATTTGTTTTTACTAGAAATGTCTAATAATGGCTTTTTTGCTGATATCCGATATTCCAACATTGTCCAACTCTTAATTACCGATTCCGATATCAACCAATACCGATATATACAGTCATGGAATTAGCACATTATTATGCCTAATTTTGTTGTGATGCCCCGCTGGATGCATCAAACAATGTAACAAGGTTTTTCCAAAATAGATCAACTCAAGTTATGGAAAAAAAATGCCAACATGGCACTGCCATATTTATTATTGAAGTCGCAAAGTGCATTCTTTTTTTTTAACATGCCTCAAAACAGCAGTTTGGAATTTGGGACATGCTCTCCCTGAGAGAGCATGAGGAGGTTGAGGTGGTGGGGGTGTATATTGTAGCATCCAAGAAGAGTTAGTGCTGCAAGGGGTTCTGGGTATTTGTTCTGTTGTGTTACGATGCAGATGTTCTCCCGAAATGTGTTTTTCATTCTTGTTTGGTGTGGGTTCAGAGTGTGGCGCATATTTGTAACAGTGTTAAAGTTGTTTATACGGCCACCCTCAGTGTGACCTGTATGGCTGTTGACCAAGTTTGCCTTGCATTCACTAGGGTGTGTGAAAAGCCGTAGATATTATGTGTTTGGGCCGGCACTCAAAGGCAGTGCCTTTAAGGCACGTCCCTAATATTGTTGTCTGGGTGGAAATCGGGAGAATGATTGCCCCGGGAGATTTTCGGGAGGGGCACTAGCATTCGGGAGTGTCCCGGGAAAATTGGGTTGGATGACTGGGAGACGCAACTGCTCTCCCAGTCACAACGACGTTTTAAAAAGTCATACATTTTACTTTATGATACCGATAATTTCTGATATTACATTTTAATGCATTCATCGGCCGATAATATCAGCAGTCCGATATTATCGGCCATCTCTAATATTTATGGTGAAAAAGCGTCACATACCTCGACACCTTTTTTTTTACCGCCTTGGGTAACTCTGCTTTGTGTAAAAAAAATAAAATAAAAACAAATGTCCCCACAAGTTTTTGTTATGGTATGTCTTCCTGAATCAAGTAGTAATATAGCAATACTTAATAGTCAATTACATGAAAAGGAGGGGGGGTAGCGGGGGCGATGGGTCTGCCTCAACAGTCATTATTTCATGTTTTTGAAGTATTTTTAAGTGCATAATTTAAAACAACAAATTAAAGGTTTTGAATAGAATAAAACTCTAATCCTTTTTTATTAGGTGTGTGGGGGCCCTTGTAAATCTCGAAACCTGCTGCAGTCGCCTGTGTTTGCCTGAATGGTACAGTGCACCCGGAAAGTATTCACAGCGCTTGACTTTTTCCACATTTTGTTATGATACAGCCTTATTCCAAAATGGAGTAAGTACACCTTTAAAGGCCTTAGTGGCCACATGCGTGGACATCGCCTTTTAGCTTTTATTTCCAAAATTGTGTACACTACTGAAATGGGGTCTTATGCCGACATATGGACACTTATACTGCCATCTAGTGGTGTCAGTAGCGTATAACATACAATAAAAATATGGAAAAAAAGTGTAAAAAATAAAAATTTACATGTCACTGCACATGAAGTACACGTTTGTGTACTTATGGACTAAGTACCTCATATTAAAATATGATTTTTAGTTTTTATTCTAATTAGGTTTCACTAAGCCCAAATAGTAAAGAGAAATACAAATAAACATGTAAACAAACAGCTTGGGCCTTAAGAGGATAATGTTTATGTATTTTGCAAATGTATATTAAAAAAAATCACAAACAACCTTTGCTCATTACTTTGTCTATGCACCTGTGGCAACAATTACAGCCTCAAGTCTTTTCGTACATGATGCCACAAGCTCGCCACACCTCTTTTTGGGGCCGTTTCACCCATTCCTCTTTGCAGCACCTCTCTAGCTCCATCAGGTGTAATCGGGAGCATTTTGTTTTCATCCACGATGTCTCAGTACATTTCTGCATTCATCTTTCCGTCTATCCTGACCGGTCCCCTAGTTCCTGCCACTGAAAAACATCCCCACAACATGATGCTGCCACCACCATGCTTCCTCCAAACACGATGACTGGTTGTTCACGCCAGAGGGTTCAATCTTTGTCTCATTGGACAAGAGAATTTAGTTTCTCATGGTCTAATAGTTTTGACTACGTTTTACTAAAAAATAGCTTCTGTCTACCACATGAAATTCCAATGTGGTGGACGTGGAGTCATTGTAAATTACAAAAATTATATTTATATTGGGGTGATCAGAGTCACTATACCTCTTCTAAAGCGTTACGTATCATTGTAGCGACTATCTTTTCGAACGTTTGCCACACATCTATCTTCTTCTTCACTTTCTTCCTGACGCAACCCTTTCTTTTTTTTTAAATTGCGCCTGCGTACAGTTCTCGAAAAAGACACGGCAATGTTTGGCTGACAATGGCTCCGTCCTTTGCTGGAAACAGGAGAAAGAACCACCTCCTGCTCAGACCATGCCAGGTCAAGCACATGGCTGCTTTTAATATAATTTGCATATGTATAAAGGGGCGTGGTTTGGGCCTTCCAACCCACACACACTGTGGCGGATTTCAAGTAGATTGTGATCTAACAAAGAAATGTGCTTGGATTTGTGCGTGCGAACACTTTAATACATCTGAATTTTTACTGGCGCACTCCATTTTCTGGATTTGATCTTACGTCCATATTTTGTAGAAAAAGCCACGCAACTGTTTTTACATGAGGGCCCTGGTCCGCCAGAGAATAAGAAGACTAAGCAGGAGGCCTCTTTGTGTTCAGCTCAAAAAAGTACTATTTATTTTCTAAGAAACACTCAGTCAGCTAAGGTGCCTTTGTGTAACATAGAAAGACATCAAGAAGTGACAAATATGTTTGGCTTTTCATTGTTTTTACTTAACATTTTTGTCTCTCGCACGTTGATATTCTCTCCCACAGCGTTAATTACATTTGTGCTCACATGCGTCATGATCAGTTATGCAAATTAGATGACATCATTCAGCGAATCAACACCACCTCCATCCATCATCACTAATGGACTCCGGTGGGAACCACTGATTGTATTGTCACCAGCTAAGTGTCATTTATGTCCATTAAAATGCTCTATGGCAGGGGTGCCCACACTTTTTCTGCAGGCGAGCTACTTTTCAATTGACCAACTCGAGGGGATCTACCTCATTTATATATATCATTTATATTGATTTATTTATGAAAGAGACATTTTTGTAAACAAGTTAAATGTGTTTAATGATAATACAAGCATGTGTAACACATATAGATGTCTTTCTTTCACGAAGACAAGAATATAAGTTGGTGTATTACCTGATTCTGATGACTTGCATTGATTGGAATCAGACAGTAATGATGATAACGCCCACATTTTCAAATGGAGGATAAAAAAAGTTGTCCTTTCTGTACAATACCACATGAAAGTGGTTGGTTTTTGGCATCTAATTCATCCAGCTTCCATACACTTTACAAGAAAAACATTGGCGGCAAATTCCGTAGCTTGCTTGATTGACATTCACGGCACCCGAGGGTCTTGTGAGATGACGCTGGCTGCTGCCAGTTCATTATTATGAAAAAATGACAGAGAGGAAGGCAAGAAACACTTTTATTTCAACAGACTTTCGCGCCGTCACTTCCGTCAGAACTCTAAAGGCCGACTGCACATTTCCTATCTTCACAATAAAAGCCCTGCTTCATGCTGCCTGCGCTAACAAAATAAGAGTCTCGGAAAGCTGGCGTGCACAAGTGATGTGCACGCCAGCTTTCTGAGGGATCGCTTGTGCACGCCAGTTTTCCGAGACTCTGTATTTAGTTAGCGCAGGCAGCATGAAGCAGGGCTTTTATTGTGAAGATAGGAAATGTGCAGTCGGCCTTTAGAGTTTTGACGGAAGGTACGGTGCGAGAGTCTGTTGAAATAAAAAGTGTTTCTCGCCTTCCTCTCGGTCATATTTTAATAATAATGATCTTGCAGCAGCCAGCGTCATCTCACAAGACCCTCCGGTACCGTGAATGTCATTTAAGTGACGTCTTGGTGAAGATTGATGATCACTAAATTTTAGGTCTATTTTTTTTTAAAAGCCTGGCTGGAGATTGACTGACACCCCCCCCGCGGTCGACTGGTAGCTCGCGATCGACGTAATGGGCACCCCTGCTCTATGGTATATAAGACTTGTTATTAAATGCAAAGTACGCTAACGTGTTATTCTTTTGTAGGTTTAGGCTTCAGGATGATTTTACTGCCTATGGGCTTTTTCCGTCTTCTTATCGCTCCAAGTTCTTCAGCTCCCCACCATGACCTGAATGTGTCCCAAAGGGAGATCTACATCGGGACAAGAAGGAAAAATTGCTTGTTACCAGCTGGAGCAAATATGGTAAAAACACTTAATATTTAAAGATAATGCATATGCATAAAATAAGCTGAATAAATGACCCAGTCTTTTATTATCGGCATATTTAATATAAAGGTGTGTTAAATAATAAAGGAAAGTACAAATAAGCGATTTAATTTCCTATTAAAAAGGAACAGGCTACAAATTCCAATTTCAGCCACATTGACCATTTGCATAGTAGAAAAACATTTCATAAAACATAATTTTACAATACATACTGTACACAAAACCCCAAACCAGTGAAGTTGGTACGTTGTGTAAATGGTAAATAAAAACAGAATATAATGTTTTGCAAATCTTTTTCCACCTATATTCGATTGAATAGACTCCAAAGACAAGATACTTAACATTCAAACTGGTGAACTTTGTTATTTTTTTGCAAATAATAGCTTATTTGGAAATTGATGCCTGCAACATGTTTCAAAAAAGCTCGCACAAGTGGCAAAAAAGACAGAGTGTTGAGGAATGCTCATCAAACACTTATTTGGAACATCCCACAGGTGGACAGGCTAATTGGGAACAAGTGGTTCGGGTACAAAATCAGCTTTCATGAAATGCTTAGTCATTCACAAACAAAGGAGGGAGCGAGGGTCACCACTTTGTGAACAAATGCGTGAGCAAATTGTCGAACACTTTAAAAACAACATTTCTCAACGAGATATTGAATGAAATTTAGGGATTCCACCATCTAGGGTCCGTAATATCATCAAAAGGTTCAAAGAATCTGGAGGAATCACTGTACGTATGCTGCAATGCCCGTGACCTTTGATCCCTCAGGTGGTACTGTATCGAAAACCGACGAAACTGTGGACGTCGTGTCTTCTAGACCATTGAGGAAAAGTACCATCCGGACTGTCATAGGCGCAGAGTTCAAAAGCCAACATCTGTGATGGTATGGGTTTTTTTTATTGCCCAAGACATGGGTAACTTACACATCTGTGAAGGCATCATTAATGCTTAAAGGTACATACAGGCTTTGTAGCAACATATGTTGTCATCCAAGCAACGTTATCATGGACGCCCCTGCTTATTTCAGCAAGACAAAGCCAAGCCACATTCTGCATGTGTTCCAACAGCGTGGCTTTGTAGTAAAAGAGTGCGGGTACTGGACTGGCCTGCCTGTAGTCCAGACCTGTGTCCCATTGAAAATGTGGTGCAATATGAAGCCTAAAATACCACAACGGAGACCCCGGACTGTTGAACAACTTAAGCTGTACATCAAGCGAGAATGGAAAAGAAAAGCTTAGAAAATCTGTCTCCTCAGTTCCCAAACATTTACTGAGTGTTGTTAAAAGGAAAGGCCATGTAACACGGTGGTAAAAATGCTCCTGTGCTAACTTTTTTCTGCCATTAAATTCTAAGTTAATGATTATTTGCACACAAAAAAAAATTCTCAGCTCGAATCTGACATACCTTGTCTTTGTAGTCCGGGAGCCGGCAACCCGCGGCTCTTAAGCCCAGCCCTAGTGGCTCTCTGGAGCTTTTTCAAAAATGTATGAAAAATGGAAAAAAATTAAGAATTTTTTTTTTTTTTTTTTTTAATATGGTTTCTGCAGGAGGACAAACATGACACGAACCTCCCTAATTGTTATAAAGCACACTGTTTACATTAAACATGCTTCACTGATTTGAGTATTTGGCAAGCGCCGTCTTGTCCTAATTTCGGCGGTCCTTGAACGCACCGTGGTTTGTTTACTTGTACAACTTTCTCCGACTTTCTAGGACGTGTTACATGCCACTTCTTTTTCTGTCTCATTTTGTCCACCAAACTTTTAACATTGTGCGTGAATGCAGAAAGGTGAGTTTTGTTGATGTTATTGACTTATGTGGAGTGATAATCAGACATATTTGGTCACCGCATGACTGCAAGCTAATCGATGCTAACATGCTATTTAGGCTAGCTATATGTACACATTGCATCATTATGCCTCATTTGTAGCTATATTTGAGCTCATTTAGTTTCCTTTAAGTCCTCTTAATTCAATTTCTATCTCATGACACACTACTATTTACCATGAATTGATTAACGTGGACCCCGACTTCAAAAAGTTGAAAAACTTATTCGGGTGTTACCATTTAGTGGTCAATTGTACGGAATATATACTGCACTGTGCAATATACTAATAACAGTTTCAATTTATCAATCAATCTGTATGTAGAATAGCTTTTAATTTTTTGCGGCTCCAGACAGATTTGTTTTTGTATTTTTGGTCCAATATGGCTCTTTCAACATTTTGGGTTGCCGACCCCTATTGTAGTCTATTCAATTTAATATAAGTTGAAAAAGATTGGCAAATCATCGTATTCTGTTTTTATTTATGAGTTACACAACGTGCCAACTACACTGGTTTTGGGTTTTGTGTTATGACAAAAGATCAAGGTAAAAACGATTTTTGTTCTACAGGAATATATATATTCTTTAAAGGCCTACTAAATCGAGATTTTCTTATTCAAACGGGGATAGCAGGTCCATTCAATGTGTCATACTTGATCATTTTGCGATATTGCCATATTTTTGCTGAAAGGATTTAGTAGAGAACATCGACGATTATGTTCGCAACTTTTGGTCGCTAATAAAAAAGCCTTGCCTTTACCAGAAGTAGCACACGATGTGCGCGTGACGTCACGGGTTGTAGGGCTCTTCACATCCTCACATTGTTTATAATCATAACTTCCAGCAGCAAGAGTGATTCGGACCGAGAAAGCGACGATTTCCCCATTAATTTGAGCGAGGATGAAAGATTCGTGGATGAGGAAAGTTAGAGTGAAGCACAAAAAAAAAAAAAGACTAGAGGGCAGTGGGAGCGATTCAGATGCTAGACACATTTACGAGGATGATTCTGGAGAATCCCTTATCTGCTTATTGTGTTAATAGTGATTTAGTGAGATTATAAAGTCATACCTGAAAGTCGGAGGGCTGCGCTGACCGCCAGTGTCTCTGAGAGAAGCCAATGAAGGAGCCAAGATCACAGCTGCTGCAAGAGGACGCTAACTTCGCCCAAGTCTCCGGTAAGAGGCGACTTAATATCACAATTTTCTCATCCAAAAACTTGCTGGTTGACATGTGGTAGAGAAACATGTTCGCTAAAGCTTCACAACAAACAAAGAAACACCGAATGTGTTTCGGTTGCTAAAGACAGCTGCAATCCACCGCTTTCCACCAACAGCATTCTTCTTTACAGTCTCCATTAGTAATTGAACAAATTGCAAAAGATTCAGCAACACTGACGCCCAAAATACTATGTAATTATGCGATAAAAACAGACTACTTTTAGCCATGAGTGGCGCTGGGAGAACATGTCTGCTCCAACCAATAACGTCACAAGCACGCGTCAACATAAGCGTAATAATTCCGCGACGTTTTCAACAGGATAACTCGCGGGAAATTTAAAATTGCAATTTAGTAAACTAAACCGGCCGTTTTGGCATGTGTTGCAATGTTAATATTTCATCAACTCTACATGCCCCTAAAGCTGACCAACACGCCGGATTGTAGTCAGCTGGAGGCGTGTCTTAATGAAATTAAACAATGGATGTCTGCTAACTTTTTGCAACTCAACGCCAAAAAAACGGAAATGCTGATTATCGGTCCTGCTAGACACCGACCTCTATTTAATGATACAACTCTAACATTTGACAACCAAACAATTAAACAAGGCGACACGGTAAAGAATCTGGGTATTATCTTCGACCCAACTCTCTTCTTTGAGTCACACATTAAAAGCGTTACTAAAACGGCCTTCTTTCATCTCCGTAATATCGCTAAAATTCGCTCCATTCTGTCCACTAAAGACGCTGAGATCATTATTCATGCGTTTGTTACGTCTCGTCTCGATTACTGTAACGTACTATTTTCGGGTCTCCCCATGTCTAGCATTAAAAGATTACAGTTGGTACAAAATGCGGCTGCTAGACTTTTGACAAGAACAAGAAAGTTTGATCACATTACGCCTGTACTGGCTCACCTGCACTGGCTTCCTGTGCACTTAAGATGTGACTTTAAGGTTTTACTACTTACGTATAAAATACTACACGGTCTAGCTCCATCCTATCTTGCCGATTGTATTGTACCATATGTCCCGGAAAGAAATCTGCGTTCAAAGGACTCCGGCTTATTAGTGATTCCCAAAGCCCAAAAAAAGTCTGTGGGCTATAGAGCGTTTTCATTTCGGGCTCCAGTACTCTGGAATGCCCTCCCGGTAAAAGTTCGAGATGCCACCTCAGTAGAAGCATTTAAGTCTCACCTTAAAACTCATTTGTATACTCTAGCCTTTAAATAGACTCCCTTTTTAGACCAGTTGATCTGCCGTTTCTTTTCTTTTTCTCCTATGTCCCACTCTCCCTTGTGGAGGGGGTCCGGTCCGATCCGGTGGCCATGTACTGCTCGCCTGTGTATCGGCTGGGGACATCTCTGCGCTGCTGATCCGCCTCCGCTTGGGATGGTTTCCTGCTGGCTCCGCTGTGAACGGGACTCTCGCTGCTGTGTTGGATCCGCTTTGGACTGGACTCTCGCGACTGTGTTGGATCCATTATGGATTGAACTTTCACAGTATCATGTTAGACCCGCTCGACATCCATTGATTTCCTCCTCTCCAAGGTTCTCATAGTCATCATTGTCACCGATGTCCCGCTGGGTGTGAGTTTTCCTTGCCCTTATGTGGGCCTACCGAGGATGTCGTAGTGGTTTGTGCAGCCCTTTGAGACACTAGTGATTTAGGGCTATATAAGTAAACATTGATTGATTGATTGATTGATCATTGATATATAAACTATCAGACTGCGTGGTCGGTAGTAGTGGGTTTCAGTAGGCCTTTAAAGTAAAACATAAATCATAGATCATTGCAATAACATTGATAAAGTAATATTCACACAAATTATTAGGTATGTTAGTATTATTATCATCATTACCAATAAATGTGTCTCTGTGTAATTTATTTTGTAAAAAAAAAATGTTTTTAAAACATATTTTAGCATTAAGGCTGCAAGAATTCAGTAACTATACGACACCTGCAGTATTGAACCATCTTGCAGACTTCCGTAGAAAGTCCTGAGACCGGTCTCCTCCACAAGGAAGTCCACAGCATCTATGGGGAACGGTGGATTAAAATAAACAAGCACGGCAGGTTGTTCCTGTACAAAGTGTGCACGAAAGGACTCACTGGGCAACTGGTAAACCCCGGCGCTCACGAGCAGGACAGCCAGCGTCACTGCCAGGCATCGGTTCACGGTGAATCCCTTCCACGGATTTGGAACCTCGTTCAGTTTTTGAATGGACAGAATCCTGTCATAAGGCACTGAAGAAGGGGCACCGGTATTAAATGAGGTCAAAGAGGAGCATGCGATTTAGAAGTGTACTTACTTGTGCTTGCTTGAGATGTTTTAATTGATGGATAATTCTTAAATGCCATCCTATGTCACGTCATCGGCCACTAAGAACACATTTTTGAATTTTCAAGACGATACAAAGATGGACTTTGTTTGAGCGCAGTCCTAGTTTTGACATCACGTGTCTTAAAATAGGCTAGTTGCACAACTCCAGCATGCGTTTCAAAAAATAAATAAAATAAAGCTCCCCTTTTACTTGTAGTATGCAAATGCATGCCCAAAAGAGAGGATTAAAGAACGTACCTTCTGGCTTTTAGAACATCAAGCTTGCAGTTGTGTCTCCACAGTTAGGACAGTTGTGTTGCGTGGGGGGGGGTCAAAGCTCTTCTGCAGACTTGAACACACCCTGCTTGTTGGCACCATGATTGACAGGCACAAGTGAGAAAAAAACATGAGCAGTGAGTGTGTTTGGCCTGTATGCAGTGCCATAGCCAGTGTTAATATTTAAAATTGTTCTACAGCAGGGGTCACCAACCTTTTTGAAACCAAGAGCTACTTCTTGGGTACTGATTAATGCAAAGGGCCAGCAGTTTGATACACACTTAAATAAATTGCCAGAAATAGCCAATTTGCTTTAATAAATAAATCTATATATATATTAAAAAATGGGTATTTCTGTCTGTCATTCCGTCGTACATTTTTTTTTTCCTTTTAAGGAAGTTTTTTTTTGTAGAGAATAAATGATGAAAAAACACTTAATTGAACGGTTTAAAAGAGAAGAAAACAAAAAAAAAAAGAAAATTAAATTTTGAAACATAGTTTATCTTTAAAATTCAAAATTCAACCGGAAAAAAGAAGAGAAAAACTAGCTAATTCGAATCTTTTTGAAAAAATTAAAAAAATAATTCATGGAACATCATTAGTAATTTTTCCTGATTAAGATTAATTTTAGAATTTTGATGACATGTTTTAAATAGGTTAAAATCCAATCGGCACTTTGTTAGAATATATGACAAATTGGACCAAGCTATATTTCTAACAAAGACAAATCATTATTTCTTCTAGATTTTCCAGAACAAAAATTTTAAAAGAAATTCAAGAGTTTGAAATAAGATTTAAATTAGATTCTACAGATTTTATAGATTTGCCAGAATATTTTTTATTTTATTTTAGTCATAATAAGTTTGAAGAAATATTTCACAAATATTCTTCGTCGAAAAAACAGAAGCTAAAATGAAGAATTAAATTAAAATTGATTTATTATTCTTTACAATAAAACAATACATTTACTTGAACATTGATTTAAATTGTCAGGAAAGAAGAGGAAGGAATTTAAAAGGTAAAAAGGTGTATGTGTTTAAAAATCCTAAAATCATTTTTAAGGTTGTATTTTTTCTCTATAATTGTTTTTCTGAAAGTTATAAGAAGCAAAGTAAAAAAAATAAATGAATGTATTTAAACACGTGAAGACTGAGTTTTTAAAATATTTTCTTGGATTTTCTAATTCTATTTGAGTTTTGTCTCTCTTAGAATTAAAAATGTCGAGCAAAGCGAGACCAGCTTGCTAGTAAATAAATACAATTTGACAAATAGAGGCAGCTCACTGGTAAGTGCTGCTATTTGAGCTATTTTTAGAACAGGCCAGCCGGCTACTCATCTGGTCCTTACGGGCTACCTGATGCCCGCGGGCACCGCGTTGGTGACCCTGTACTACAGCATATCAGGGTTGGCTAATACTGCACATGTTAGAATCGGTCCAGCAATGGGTAGAAACAGTATTGCTGACATTGATACTACTACAACAAAATAATACTTTTTAAAAACATATACACTATATTGCCAAAAGAATTTGGCCACCTGCCTTGACTCGCATATGAACTTGAAGTGCCATCCCATTCCTAACGCATAGGGTTCAATATGATGTGGGTCCACCTTTTGCAGCTATTACAGCTTCAACTCTTCTGGGAAGGCTGTCCACAAGGGTGCGGAGTGTGTTTATAGGAATTTTCGACTATTCTTCCAAAAGCGCATTGGTGAGGTCATACATGTTTCTCGTGAAGGCCTGGCTATCAGTCTCCGTTCTAAATCGTTCCAGAGGGTGTTCTATTGGGTTCAGGTCAGGACTCTGTGCAGGCCAGTCAAGTTCATCCACACCAGACTGTCATCCATGTGTTTATGGACTTTGCTTTGTGCACCGGTGCACAGTCATGTTGGAAGAGGAAGGGGTCTGCTCCAAACTGTTCCCACAAGGTTGGGAGCATGGAATTGTCCAAAATGTTTTGATACTCTGGAGCAGTGGTGTCAAACTCAAATACAGAGTGGGCCAAAATTTAAAACTGAACAAAGCCGCGGGCCAAGGTTGAACAAATTAACCTTTTAATAGGGACCCAAACAAGTTTTGCATTGAACATTGAACAAGCAAGGCTTATATAACTTTATAGTGACATGCAAAATCGAGTTTCAAATAATAATAGTAATAATTAGAAAATATCAATGGCATATCAAATACGATTTAAATACAAATTTAATGCCTCTTCTATTTGTAGCCTTCTGAGGTCAATATCAAAATATATTGTAGCGTCCCGAAAGAGTTAGTGCTGCAAGGGGTTCTGGGTATTTGTTCTGTTGTGTTTATGTTATGTTACAGTGGAGATGTTCTCCCGAAATGTGTTTGTCATTCTTGTTTGGTGTAAGTTCACAGTGTGGCGCATATTTGTAACAGTGTTAAAGTTCTTTACACGGCCACCCTCAGTGTGACCTGTACGGCTGTTGACCAAGTATGCCTTGCATTCACTTATGTGTGTGTAATAGCCGCATATGTTATGCGAGTGGGCCTTCACGCTGTTTGTATGGAGGAAATGCGGACGTGACGACGGGTTGTAGAGAGCACTTAAGGCAGTGCCTTTAAGGCACGCCCTCAATATTGTTGTCCGGGTTAAAATCGGGAGAATGGTTGCTTGATTTCTGGGAGGGGCACTGAACTTCGGGAGGATTGGCAAGTGTGAGAAATTGCGGTGTTACAACCAGGGGCGCCTTAAAGGGGTGGTAAAGGAGACAAATTCTAGGGGCCCATGATGGAGGAGGGCCCAGAGAGGCCCCTAGTGATGATGAAATTATATGAAATTATGTGTTGGGGGCCCTGTAAAGATTCTTTTCATGTGGCCCAAAATTCCTAGCGGCGCCCCTGGTTACAGCGGCACTGCTGCTGTGTAATAACGGCGGGCCAGCTGTAATGTTATTTAGATATTGCCTCAAGGGCCAAATTAAATTACCGGTACACGGCGGGCCAGAGTTTGACACCCATGCTCTGGAGCATTCAAAGTTCCTATCACCGGAACTACGGGGCCAAGCCCAACTCCTGGAAAACAACCCCACACCATAATTCCTCCTCCACCAAATTTCACACTTTGCACAGTCCAAAATGTACCGTTCACCTGGCAACCTCCAAACCCAGACTCGTCCATCAGATTGCCAGATGGAAACGCGTGATTCATCACTCTAGAGAACGTGTGTCCACTGCTTTACACCACTGCATCCCACGCTTTGCATTGGACTTGGTGATGTATGACTTAGATGCAGCCGCTTGGCCATGGAAACCCATTCCATGAAGCTCTCTGCGTACTGTACGTGGGCTAATTGGAATGTAACAAAGTTTGGAGCTCTGTAACAACTGACTGTGCAGAAAGTCGGTGATCTCTTTGCACTGTGCGCTTCAGCATCCGCTGACCCCTCTCTGTCAGTTTACATGGCCTACCACTTCATGGCTGACTTGCTGTTGTTCCCAAATTTTTCCATTTTCTAATAATAAAGCCAGTTGACTTTGGAATATTTAGGAGCGAAGAAATTTCACGACGGGCTTCACGGTGGCAGAGGGGTTAGTGCGTCTGCCTCACAATACGAAGTTCCTGCAGTCCTGGGTTCAAATCCAGGCTCGGGATCTTTCTGTGTGGAGTTTGCATGTTCTCCCCGTGAATGCGTGGGTTCCCTCCGGGTACTCCGGCTTCCTCCCACTTCCAAAGACATGCACCTGGGGATAGGTTGATTGGCAACACTAAATTGGCCCTAGTGTGTGAATGTGAGTGTGAATGTTGTCTGTCTATCTGTGTTGGCCCTGCGATGAGGTGGCGACTTGTCCAGGGTGTACCCCGCCTTCCGCCCAATTGTAGCTGAGATAGGCGCCAGCGCCCCCCGTGACCCCAAAAGGGAAAAAGCGGTAGAAAATGGATGGATGGATGGAAATTTCACGACTGGATTTGTTGCACTGGTGGCATCCTATGACAGTTCCACGCTGGAAATCACTGAGAGCGGCCCATTCTTTCACAAATGTTTGGAGAAACAGTCTCCGTGCCTAAGTACTTAATTTTATACACCTGTGGCCGGGCCAAGTGATTAGGACACCTGATTCTGCTCATTTGGATGGTTGGCTAAATACTTTTGGCAATATAGTGTATGTCCATTCATCCATTTTCTACCGCTTATTCCCTTCGGGGTCACGGGAGGCGCTGGAGCTTATCTCAGCTACAATCGGGGGGAAGGCGGCGTACACCCTGGAAAAGTCGCCACATGTATGAATTAGAATTCAATATACACGTTAACATGTACCAAAAAAGGGTTTTTACTAATATACACATATGTTAGTTTTATGAAGTCCACTGCAAAATAGGGAACAGCTAAGGTCCAACACTGGCCTAATAATTGTATGTAAACAGACGCCATATTGGTCCAGCAAGTACAGCAAACACATATTAACAAGGTGGTCATCGAGTCATTTGCATAATGTGCTATAATATGATTTTCTTTAAAAAAGGCTAAAAAAATGTATGCATACATTTAAAACAATCCATCCATTTTCTACCGCTTATTCCCTTTTGGGGTCGCGGGGGGCGCTGGCGCCTATATCAGCTACAATCGGGCGGAAGGCGGGGTACACCCTGGACAAGTCGCCACCTCATCGCAGGGCCAACACAGATAGAAAGACAACATTCACACTCACATTCACACACTAGGGCCAATTTAGTGTTGCCAATCAACCTATCCCCAGGTGCATGTCTTTGGAAGTGGGAGGAAGCCGGAGTACCCGGAGGGAACCCACGCATTCACGGGGAGAACATGCAAACTCCACACAGAAAGATCCCGAGCCTGGATCTTCGTATTGTGAGGCAGACGCACTAACCCCTCTGTCACCGTGAAGCCCATATGGCAAAATGTTTAAATATATGTATTAACATATATTTAAACATTTTGCCATATTTTCAACTGTTACTGCTTTTTTGACAAGCTACTTTGTTGACATTTTTCCAAATGTTTACAGACTTTAAATGGCTTTTTTAGGTTTGAATTAAAACAACCAGCAACGCAAATAGCATCTTAATGCACCGTTTTACTCTTTAAAGCTCAGGCGACTTCTAAAAAGCTTTGTTGCCATTTTCATCATTAATGTGAGCATCGGTCCAAAGCAAATAGGGAATAGGGAACAGCTAAGGTCCGACGCTGTATGTCAACCAGGGGTCTCAAACTCAATTCAC
Organism: Nerophis ophidion; assembly: GCF_033978795.1. NCBI lineage: Eukaryota > Metazoa > Chordata > Actinopteri > Syngnathiformes > Syngnathidae > Nerophis > Nerophis ophidion. The sequence continues at coordinate 25,932,768 of NC_084636.1, read as the reverse complement.
CTGGGGGCCACTGGATGCAGTGTCTGGGTGAGATTTCTTAAAAAAGAATTGTTGCATACTCCTCAGCATGTCTAGTTTAATGACATTTCAAATTGTATTCCTTGTGCACCGCAACTTTCTCTGTGCATGTCACACAGGGACTTGGATTTGTTTTGCTTCTTCCACGCAAAGGATGATTTGCACGAGCCAGACGTGAATGTAAGTACATATTTGATTTATTTACATATTTGATTTATTTATAACTTTTATGGACAGAATTTCTAGGCGCAGTCAAGGCGTTGAGGGGTTCCGGTTTGGTGACCGCAGGATTAGGTCTCTGCTTTTTGCAGATGATGTGGTCCTGATGGCTTCATCTGACCGGGATCTTCAGCTCTCACTGGATCAGTTTGCAGCCGAGTGTGAAGCAACCGGAATGAGAATCAGCACCTCCAAGTCCGAGTCCATGGTTCTCGCCCGGAAAAGGGTGGAGTGCCATCTCCGGGTTGGGGAGGAGACCCTGCCCCAAGTGGAGGAGTTCAAGTACCTAGGAGTCTTGTTCACGAGTGGGGGAAGAGTGGATCGTGAGATCGACAGGCGGATCGGTGCGGCGTCTTCAGTAATGCGGACGTTGTACCGATCCGTTGTGGTGAAGAAGGAGCTGAGCCGGAAGGCAAAGCTCTCAATTTACCGGTCGATCTACGTTCCCATCCTCACCTATGGTCATGAGCTTTGGGTCATGACCGAAAGGATAAGATCACGGGTACAAGCGGCCGAAATGAGTTTCCTCCGCCGTGTGGCGGGTCTCACCCTTAGAGATAGGGTGAGAAGCTCTGTCATCCGGGAGGAACTCAAAGTAAAGCCGCTGCTCCTCCACATCGAGAGGAGCCAGATGAGGTGGTTCGGGCATCTGGTCAGGATGCCACCCGAACGTCTCCCTAGGGAGGTGTTTAGGGCACGTCCAACCGGTATGAGGCCACCCGGAAGACCTAGGATACGTTGGGAGGATTATGTCTCCCGGCTGGCCTGGGAACGCCTCTGGATCTCTCGGGAAGAGCTAGACGAAGTGGCTGTGGAAAGGGAAGTCTGGGTTTCCCTGCTTAGGCTGTTGCCCCCGCCACCCGACCTCGGATAAGCGGAAGAAGATGGATGGATGGATGGATTAAACACTATAATTCAAAACAAGAAAACAAAGGGCGCGCACAATGGCGGATAACAAACTAGACTATACTCAAACAAGAAACAGCACAATGGCATGACTATATACAAACGAACAAAAAATACTAACTGTGGCACAAAACTAACCAAAAACCTACGTGGTATAGACAATAAAGAGCGTGGCAAGGCAGGAAGGTAGATGAGGGTCAGGTAGAGTAGGTAAAGTTCAAAAGTCCCAGGACGAGGACAGAAACAGAAAGGCCAAAATAGGGACTATGATGATGATTAGTAACAGGTGTGAGGGCTGAGGACAGGGAGACCAGGTGAAAACTAATGGGTTGGCATGGAGACGAAAACAAACCAGGAAGTGCAAAAACAGAACCGAATGTCCAAATAACTAAACATAACATGATCATACATGGCAAAAACAAAACATAATCCATAGACGCCACGTCGGGGTGCCCCTGTGCTCAACAAAGAAATATTGCATCCCCCACTTTTCCTGAAATCGTCTTTGCTCATCACTAACCTTTCTCTTCACTGCAGGCTTTGAAAAAGACATGTTTGGGGTTGTGGAATATATTTGCAATTAACCGACGCACGGAGAATAATGTTATTTCCGCAGTGTGTGTCGTTCCGCTTTTCCTCCCTACAGCAACACGGCGGTCGGCGGATAATAGCCGGGAAAGTACCGGGATAGCGAGCGCAAAAAAGTGACTGCTCCGGCGAGTTATCCGGCGTCATATAGAGATATATGTAGTGTTCATCGTGTGAGGCAATGCAAATTAAACAATAAAAAAAACAAATTTTGAATTGGTCCAGGTTATCGGGGACTGTTATTACTGACGGACAGGTGTCGCGGTGTGACTGCAGCCAGGCACCTAAGAAAACCCTCGTCTCCATGGCAACGTCTCTGTCGCTTTCACTCATTGGCTGCTTTTCCACTAATGCAGGGGTAGGCAACCCAGAACGTTGAAAGAGCCATTTTGGACCCAAATAACACAACGTTGTCAAGCGCCTTTCATATGAAACTTGCGGCCCGCACTAACATTAAACTTTCATATTAAGGTGGGGGCCGCAAAATAACGTCTTGCGGGTCGCAATTGGCCCGCATGTCTGAGACCCCTGATGTAAACAGTTGTACTGTATGTAAACAGACGCCATATTGGTCCAGCCATGTACATCCATCCATCCATTTTCTACCGCTTGTCCCTTTTGAGGTCGCAAGGGGTGCTGGAGCCTATCTCAGCTGTTTTGGGTGGAAGGCGGGCTACACCCTGGAAAAGTTGCCACCTCATCGGAGGGCCAACACAGATAGACAGACAACATTTACACTCACATTCACACACTAGGGCCAATTTCTTCCATCCATCCATTTTTCTACTGCTTGTCCCTTTTGGGGTCGCTGGAGCCTATCTCAACTGCATTTGGGCAGAAGGCGGAGTACACCCTGGACAAGTCGCCAACACAGACAGACAACATTCACACTCACATTCACACACTTGGGCCATTTTCATCCATCCATCCATTTTCTACCGTTTGTCCCTTTTGAGATCGCGGGAGGTTGTTGGAGCCTATCTCAGCTGCATTCGGGCGGAAGGCGGTGTACACCCTGGACAAGCCCCCGCCTCATTGCAGGGCCAACACAGATAGACAGACGACATTCACACTCACACACTAGGGCCAATTTCATCCACCCATCCAATTTCTACCGCTTGTCCCTTTTGGGGTCGCTGGAGCCTATCTCAACTGCATTTGGGCGGAAGGCGGCGAACACCCTGGACAAGTCGCCAACACAGATAAACAGACAACATTCACACTCACTTGGGCCAATTTCATCCATCCATCCATCCATTTTATACTGTTTATCCCTTTTTAGATCGCAGGGGGTTGTTGGAGCCTATCTCAGCTGCATTCGGGCGGAAGGCGGTGTACACCCTGGACAAGCCACCGCCTCATCGCAGGGCCAACACAGATAGACAGATGACATTCACACTCACAATCACACACTAGGGCCAATTTCATCCATCCATCCATTTTCTACCGCTTGTCCCTTTTGGAGTCGCGAGGGGTGCTGGAGCCTATCTCAGATGCATTCGGGCAGAAGGCGGGGTACACCCTGGACAAGTCGCCACCAAATCGCAGGGCCAACACAGATGGACAGACAACATTCACACTCACGATCACACACCAGGGCCAATTTCATCCATTCATTTTCTACCGCTTGTCCCTTTTGGGGTCTCTGGGGGTCGCTGGAGCCTATCTCAGCTGCATTCGGGCGGTAGGCGGATTACACCCTGCACAAATTGCTCCTCATCGCAGGGCCAACACAGATAGACAGACAACATTCACACTCACATTCACACACTAAGGCCAATCTCTTGTGGGGGGTGTCCGGTCCAGTGGCCATGGATGAAGAACTGGCTGTCCAGAGTCGGGACCCAGGATGGACCGTTCGCCTGTGTATCGGCTGGGGACATCTCTGCGCTGCTGATCCGCCTCCGCTTGGGATGGTTTCCTGTTGGCTCCACTATGAACGGGACTCTCGCTACTGTGTTGGATCCACTTCGGACTGGACTCTCACGGTTGTGTTGGATCCACTATGGATTGAACTTTCACAGTATCATGTTAGACCTGCTCGACATCCATTGCTTTCGGTCCCCTGGGGGGGGGAAGTGGGGGGGTTGCCCACATATGCGGTCCTCTCCAAGGTTTCTCATAGTCATCATTGTCTCTGTCACCGACGTCCCACTGGGGTGAGTTTTCCTTGCCTTTATGTGGGCTCTACCGAGGATGTCGTTGTGGTTTGTGTTGTGGTTTGTGCAGCCCTTTGAGACACTACTGATTTAGGGCTATATAAATAAACATTGATTGATTGATAGTGTTGCCAATCAACCTTTCCCCTGCAGGAGCATGTTTTTGGCAGTGGGAGGAAGCCGGAGTACCCGGAAAGAACCCACGCAGTCACGGGGAGAACATGCAAACTCCACACAGAAAGATCCCGGTTCGAACCCAGGACTACTAAGGACCTTCGTCTTGTGAGGCACATGCACTAACCCCTCTCACACCGTGCTGCCTGGCATATACAGTAAACACACATTAAAGGCCTACTGAAACCCACTACTACCGACCACGCAGTCTGATAGTTTATATATCAATGATGAAATATTAACATTGCAACACATGCCAATACGGCCTTTTTAGTTTACTAAATTACCATTTTAAATTTCCCGCGGAGTTTCTTGTTGAAAATGTCGCGGATTGATGACGCGTGTTTGTGACGTCTCGGGTTGTAGCAGACATATTTGCCCAGCACCACTTACGGCTAAAAGTTGTCTCTTTTCATCGCATAAATACAAAGTAATTTGGACATCTGTGTTGCTGAATCTTCTGCAATTTGTTCAATTAATAATGGAGACGTCAAATAAGAATGCTGTTGGGGGAAAATGGTGGATTGCAGCTGCCTTTAGCAACCGATACACAGCTGGTGTTTCTTTGCTTGTTGTGAAGCTTTAACACAGAGCGGTCAAGCGAACATGTTTCTCTACGTCAGCCAGCAAGTTTTTGAATGGGAAAATTGTGATATTAAGTCGGCTCTTACCGGAGACATCAGTGGATTATGCGTCCTCCTGCAGTAGCTGTCGAAAAGGCAGCTGGGATCTTGGCTCCTTGGCTTCTCTCAGAGACACTGGCGTTTACCGCAGCCATCCGACTTTCAGGTATGACTTTAGAATCTCACTAAAATACCATTAACACAATAAGCAGATGAGGGATTTTCCAGAATTATCCTAGTAAATGTGTCTAATTACATCTGAAATGCTCACACTGCCGTCGCTTTTGTTGTTGTTGTGTGCTTCACTCTAACTTTCCTCATCCACGAATCTTTCATCCTCGCTCAAATTAATGGGGAAACTGTCGCTTTCTCTGTCTGATTAGCTCTTGCTGATTGAGGCTATGATTACAAACAATGTGAGGATGTGAGGAGCCCTACAACCCGTGACGTCATGCGCACATCGTCTGCTACTTCCGGTACAGGCAAGGCTTTTTTATTAGCGACCAAAAGTTGCAAACTTTATCGTGGATGTTCTCTACTAAATCCTTTCAGCAAAAATATTGCAATATCGCAAAATGATCAAGTATGACACATAGAATGGACCTGCTTTCTCAGTTTGAATAAGAAAATCTCATTTCAGTAGGCCTTTAATGTTAATGTGTGTTTACTGTATACCAGGGGTCACCAACCTTTTTGAAACCAAGAGCTACTTCTTGGGTACTGATTAATGCAAAGGGCTACCAGTTTGATACACACTTAAATAAATTGTCAGGAATAGCCAATTTGCTCAATTTACCTTTAATAAAAAAATCTATATATATATAAAAAAAATGGGTATTTTCTGTCTGTCATTCCGTCGTACATTTTATTTCCTTTTACGGAAGGTTTTTTGTAGAGAAGAAATGATGAAAAAGACACTTAATTGAACGGTTCAAAACAGGAGAAAACACGAAAAAAAATGAAAATAACACTTTGAAACATAGTTTATCTTCAATTTCGACTCTTTAAAATTCAAAATTCAACTGAAAAAAATGAATGGAAAAACAAGCTAATTTGAATCTTTCTGAAAACAATAAAAAATAATTTATGGAACATCATTAGTAATTTTTCCTGATTAAGATTAATTTTAGAATTTTGATGACATGTTTTAAATAGGTTAAAATCCAATCTGCACTTAGTTAGAATATATAACAAATTGGACCAAGCTATATTTCTAACAAAGACAAATCATTATTTCTTCTAGATTTTTCAGAACCATCCCATCCATTTTCTACTGCTAATTCCCTTTTTTGGGGTTGCGGGGGGCGCTGGCGCCTATCTTAGCTACAATCGGGCGGAAGGCGGAGTACACCCTGGACAAGTCACCATTCAGAACAAAAATTTTAAAAGAAATTCAAAAGAATTTGAAATAACATTTAAATTTGATTCTACAGATTTTCTAGATTTGCCAGAATATTTTTATTTTATTTTAATCATAATAAGTTTGAAGAAATATTTCACAAATATTCTTCATCGAAAAAACAGAGGCTGAAATGAAGAATTAAATTAAAATGTATTTATTATTCTTTAAAAAAAAATACTTGAACATTGATTTAAATTGTCAGGAAAGAAGAGGAAGGAATTTCAATCAATCAATCAATCAATGTTTACTTATATAGCCCTAAATCACTAGTGTCTCAAAGGGCTGCACAAACCACTACGACATCCTCGGTAGGCCCACATAAGGGCAAGGAAAAACTCACACCCAGTGGGACGTCGGTGACAATGATGACTATGAGAACCTTGGAGAGGAGGAAAGCAATGGATGTCGAGCGGGTCTAACATGATACTGTGAAAGTTCAATCCATATTGGATCCAACACAGTCGCAAGAGTCCAGTCCAAAGCGGATCCAACACAGCAGCGAGAGTCCCGTTCACAGCGGAGCCAGCAGGAAACCATCCCAAGCGGAGGCGGATCAGCAGCGCAGAGATGTCCCCAGCCGATACACAGGCGAGCAGTACATGGCCACCGGATCGGACCGGACCCCCTCCACAAGGGAGAGTGGGACATAGGAGAAAAAGAAAAGAAACGGCAGATCAACTGGTCTAAAAAGGGAGTCTATTTAAAGGCTAGAGTATACAAATGAGTTTTAAGGTGAGACTTAAATGCTTCTACTGAGGTGGCATGTCAAACTTTTACCGGGAGGGCATTCCAGAGTACTGGAGCCCGAAATGAAAACGCTCTATAGCCCGCAGACTTTTTTTGGGCTTTGGGAATCACTAATAAGCCTATTTAAAATTTAAAAATTAAATTTAAAAGGTAAAAAGGTTTATGTGTTTAAAAATCCTGAAATAATTTTTAAGGTTGTATTTTTTCTCTAAAATGGTCTTGCTGAAAGTTATAAGAAGCAAAGTAAAAACATAAATGAATTTATTTAAACAAGTGAAGACCAAGTCTTTAAAATATTTTCTTGAATTTTCAAATTCTATTTGAGTTTTGTCTCTCTTAGAATTAAAAATGTTGAGCAAAGCGAGACCAGCTGGCTAGTAAATTAATTAAATTTAAAAAAATACAGGCAGCTCACTGGTAAGTGCTGCTATTTGAGCTATTTTTAGAACAGGCCAGTTGGTGACCCCTGCTGTATACAGTAAACACACATCATGGTGGTTGGTGTTTTTGTTTTTTTCATACGATTATATTTATTCTCCGATTGTAATGAGTTTGTTTTTTAACACACAGGTTCGGGAAATGTGTATTTATATAAATGTTGACATTTGGGTTACTGTTAAGTAAAAAACTAACCAAAAAAAACAACAATGTCACGCTGTGTAATTATGTTTGAATGAACATCCTAATTTACGTTTAAATGGAAATGAAAGAAGTGCGTCATCCATCAGCCGGCTCGTCATAATTCGGCGGACACTCCTCCTCACCCAGCCCGGCTTTAGCCAGCCTGCCGCCCGTCAGCGCGATCACAGCGGCCGGAGGGGAGGCAGAGAGAGGCAGCCAAGTGAGGACGCAGTCCGGATGGTTAAATCTAACCTACAGACGATTTTGAATAGTCACTGTTTTGCTAGAGAAAAGGAGAGAAACTTAACCAAGATGCCTGTGATCGAACAGTCCGTTAATAATAAACCGGAAAGTGAAAGGTATGTTTGTCTTTCCTGTCGCTTTCACTCGAGCTAACAAGCTAAGAGCTAGCTGCGGCCTGTCGAAAAGGCGCCGTCTATTTCCTGGAGTGACTCTGGCTATTATGGTTTTTTTTTTACGGCTTACGTAACTCATAGTCCACCATGTTCCATGTATGTCAACTGTTATTTATTTTAATAATAATAATAATAATACTTTTTTTGTTAAATGTGGACGTATTGGTTTTCAAAGCTAAATGTGTACATTATACATGCTAATGAGTGAGGTCAAGTCCAGCATAACGAGTTAAATTGTCACAATTGCTTTTGATGTTATACCATTAAAATTTAAATTTTTTTAACGTGGTGGCGACTTGTCCAGGGTGTACACCGCCTTCCGCCCGATTGTAGCTGAGATAGGCACCTGAGCCCCCCCGCCACCCCAAAGGGAATAAGCGGTAGAAAATGGATGGATGGATGGATTTTTTTTATTAATTCTCTCGAATGTCAGGTGTAAATCGTTGTTTAATGTCGCACTTGTTAGGTTACGTCACAACGCCGCAAAGATGCTCGTACGACCTTCACTGTTCAAGTGAAATGTGAAGGTCTTGAGGGAGAAAACTGCATTTTTTTTCTAAATAAGCTTTTTTTTTTTTTAGCTAATTGATGTGAGAAATTCCAAGCCATTTAATCGAATGTCGCCTGTAATCTCTTGTTATGTATGGCCTGCAAAAAACAAAAAAACATTTCTCTCTCAAATGTATTCTTTAATTATGAAGGTTAATAAAAATATTGACATTGAACAACAACAACAAAAAACAACCTTCTCCCGTCTTAAGGTATTCTAAGCATACAAGATGATAATTACAATGATTTAACTATTCGTTCGTGTTGTATGGAGACTTGTACGGTATTTTTCCATTCCGCCATCTGCTTCGCGATGTCATTAGCCAACATTAAATTACCCTGCTGCAAAGCCACCGGGGGATTAAATTAATCTCTTTTGCAACAGGAAGCTGAATTTAAACTACTTCATTGTATTGTCATTTATTTTATATTTAAGTGTGTGCATGCTGGAATTGGGGGTGAAAAGACTGCAGCCAGGGGCTCAGTAGTAACCTGAATGGCCAGGTGCCGCTTCTTGTCCTGACAAATCCGGGGAAAATGATGTCTTTCAGGTTTTGTGTAGCGGTTGTTGTTGTGAAAGAAGCTTTGGAAATTTCCACTGCAGTGCGACTAAAAGGGGAGGATGGAGGGAGGGGGGTTGATTTTGTGATGTCATATATTGAACATGGAGGCTAATCATTCTCTTTTACTGCTAGTTTGTGAGACAGCAGACTGTTTTTATTTCAGTCGAAAAATTGTATAAATGCTTCAGAATGACGGGCCCCATAAGGTATAAAGTTCTGATTGTGATTCTATTTTTTTTTTTTGACATAAAGTCAATGCAATCTGTTTATGCTGCAGTTTTCAACGGACTCTTGCAAAGATGCTAGTCCAAAGATTTTTTATATGGGGGGAGCTCTTTACTTTTTTAAAGGACCCATGACAAGGACGCTTGTCAAAGATTATCTATTTGACAGGAGTATGTTTTTTTTTAAGCACTTGCTGCAAGAATGCAAGTCAAAAAACATTTTATATGGCAGTAGCACTCTTTTAAGGACATATGACAATTGTTGTAGTCAAAGATCCTCTATATGGCAGGAGCAAGCTTTTAATAAAGAGTCTATAACAAGGATTCTAGTCAAAGATACTCTATATGGCACAAATGCTCTGCTTTGTAAGCATCTATGCTCATCAAATATCCTATATACGTTAGGAATGTGTGTGTGTTTTTTTTTAAAGAGAATGACAATTGTTCTTGTCCAGGGGTGGGCAAACTTTCTGACAATGGGTTTTAAAATTTGACAGAGGGGCCGGCCAGGTGCATTTGTAGGGAGTGTTTGGGACGGATATACTAAAGCATTAAATGTAGTGTGTGCAAACCTCATAGCACAGTAAGAACACTACAACCCAATTTATTAACTGTCTTTCAAATGTGAAAAGTAGCCCTTATCAGTTAATAAATTTGTCTCAAGGAATATGCAAGATATTGCATTTACATACTATTTCGCAGATACTGTGAGGAGGAAATGTAAATAGATTAAAATAACACACGTACTGTGATTTATTAAGATTGCGTCTGTTTTTAATAAGTTTCAATCGAAGGTGCAAAGTTAAAGAAATCAACATTTATTGAAAAATGGAATCACTTTCAACATTCAAAACATATTACTACACAACGAAATACTCAAGCTCAATAATATCTACTTGTGTTAAACTCCGCAAAATCATGGATGGATTGTCCTGACCGCGCGCTCTACAAACTCGCTACGGACGCCCTCGCCTTCACGCGCAAACAGTACACGTGTATCGTTGCCAAGCACACAGACATAGGCTGTATTAAATATCCTACCTGCAGCTGAAAATTTAAATTTAAATTAAGAACGATGTGCGGCGTGTTAATTAAGCTACTGTACCGCTGCAGTGCGTAAATGCGCATTGCTCTTAATTAAAAGACGCACTTTTAAACTTTCCATATGCTTTTTTTCATAACACAGCATAAAAACTCACCATTTCAGTGGGAACAGTGTTGTTGGTCTCCCTTTTTTGCCAGTGCATCAAAGTCTGGAGTTAGTTTTGTTGTGGCAATTCTCAGGACAGATCTGAGGTGTTGGTCAGTTAACTTGGATCTGTGATGGGCTTTGTTGATTTTCATGATGCTAAACGTCTGCTCACATACGTAGGTCGAGCCAAACAACACCAGCATCTTCTGCGCCGTCCTCCGGAGGTTTGGAAACGCGGTCTCGCTAAGTGAAGCGTAAAAGTCATTCAGTTTAAGAGACTTGACTTCTTCTTTGAGACGGAGTCAGACTGAAGATCGATCAGTTCCAATTGCAGCTCCTGCGGTGCTGATTCGGGGTCTTGTGACAGGGGACAGGACACCAGTTGAAGTGACTTTTCAATTTTTTCAAAATCACAGAACAGACGGCAAAATTCTCTGTGCAGATCGTCTAGTGATTTGCAGTATTTCTTCGCATTTCGGGCGGCCTCTTTCTGCACGGCTAATGTGGGGAAATGTGCGAAAGATTTGTTTGACATTTGCCTGGAGAACAAAACCAGCTTGGATTTGATTTATATGGCAGGAGAACTCTTTTAAGGACATATGACAATTGTTCGAGTCAAAGATCCTCTATATTGCAGCAGCACTTTATTTTTTTTTTAAGGATCTATAACAAGGATTGTACTCAAATATACTTTATATGGCCAGAGTGCTCTGCTTTGTAAGCATCTATGCTAATCAAAGATCCTGTATACGTTAGGAATGTGTTGTGTTTTTAAAGATCTATGACCAACGTACGGCCTGCGGGCCAGATTAATCCCGCGAACAGGTTTTTTCCGGGCCGGGCGTGAGTTTGCCAAGTATAAAAATGAGCCAAAATTTTTCAATGCAAGAAACTGCTGTTCTAAACGTGTCCCCAAGATGTCGCAATAGCAATTGTTTTTATCTTTGTAGATATGTAGAAGATATGTACATATTTAAAAAAACAAAACAACAAAGAACACACGTTAGTGCACCAGTCAAGGAAAATGAACAAACTACATAAATAACATCTTGTAATTTGATTTTAATATTTTTTTATCTTGATGGATTGAAAATTAACACCAATGAGTTGACTTATGAACATTGTTACATAATTTATTCAGAAAATATAAATGAGGGAAAATAAATATAGAGTCCTATTAACGGCAACATGTAAGTGTAAAAAAAAAAAAAACCCTTCAGCATTATGTTTTGTACATTTTCAGAACGGGCTTGTTCTATTTCTAAACAAAGAAAACAATCGGAAGTTGTCTTTATTTTTAAGTTATCGTGCCGTGATTTTACCAGTCTGGCCCACTTGGGATTCGATATTTCTCCATGTGGCCCCAGATCTAGAATTAGTTTTACCCCCCTGATCTATGGCAAGTGTGCTAATCACAGATCCTCTATAAGGAAGGCGCGCTCTGCTTTTTAAGAACTTTTGACAAGGATGCTAATCAATGATCCACTATAATCAAGGAGTGCGTCGTTTTTTTAGGTTGTATCGCAATAAAACCCCTGTTCTATGACAGGAACGCATTGACATCTCAGGTTAAATGTTTCAAGGATGCTAATTTATCATCCTCTATTGCAGACGCGTTCATTTTTCAAGGACCTATAATAATTGTCGGTACGTCAGTAGTTTGTTGTTTTTTAAGGACTCATTGCAAGGATGCTAGTCAAATATAATGACATGCTCTTTTTTTTTTTTTAGTTTTTAAAGATCTACTGCCTAAATAAAGCCTTAGCAGAGATCTGCTATTCGACAGAAACACTCAGTTTTTTTTCCCCAAAGACAAACTTGCCGCAAAAAAGTTTGTCAAATATCTTCAATATAACGTGAACCCTTTCCTTTCTGAAGGACTTATCACGATGATGCTAGTCAAAGATTCTCTTTTAGTTAGTTTCAGTTAATTTCAAACATGCAAACAATACAGTTAATGCATCACATATATTCAGTTGTTTCATTAAAGCATGTTTGAAAAGGAGTAGGAAGAAGCAGAGCTTATTTAATCCTACCCCTTTTCCTATTATGGCAGTTGTATTCCATTTCTTTGTTCTCTGTATCAGAACAGTGCATAAATAAATAAATAAACCATAAGTAAGTAAACAAATATTAAATAAATAAATAAATATCAGATATACAAACGTATACACAAGAATTAATAATAAAACACATGGTTAAGTCATTTATGGTTCACCAAGATTTCATTTATTTCAGGCCATGACATAAAAAAAGTACAAGGTAGACAACACATAAAAATATGAATTAATATAATGCAAAAAGGTAATGTACAGTATGTAAGCATGATGATCCAGTTATGCTTAAAAGGGAGTGAGAAGAAGAAAACTCATTTAATCCCACCCCCAGTTTTCCATTCAGTGATTAATACATTGAGCTTCACTGTTACTCTGTTGAAGGATTATAATACAAATGTATCATGGTGCCGTTACCACAATAATTGTTATCAGTAATGTAGGAAGAATGAACAATACCAACAATGGCAATGGACAACAGCAATAATGGTAAGGAATCATTCCGCACATGTTAACACTTTGAAACAGAGAACAACAGCAAGTCAAATGAAAGACCCTCATCTCTATATTTGATGAATGAGATTCTCTTTTTTTCTTCAAAAAGGTTCAAGATGTTTATCATACTTGTTCTTTTTTGTACTTTGTGAACACTTGTAGTTGGAACAGTTCAAGCATAATCATATTAGTGCTTTGTTTAATCCATTCCGTAATTTAATTCTACATAAGGATATGATAAAGGTCTGAAGTAAATTAGGTTTTCCTCTGTTGTATTTCTCTTCTTTTGTTGAGAAGAATTGTTGTACATTTTTGGATAGCAGGTTATAGTTTGCTTTGGACATAATTTTAGCTGTTTGCAAATGCACCAAGTCATTGAATTTCAATATTGTTGATTCAATGAAAAAAGGGTTTGTATGTTTTCTACATCCAACATGATGTATTATTCAAATTGATCTTTTTTGTTACACCGTTATTGAATGAAGCTCACATTTGGTATGGTACTTTAAGAACTTACTACACAGATGATTGTCAAATATCCTATCCAGGGTTTTCCCTAAACTGCCACGATACCTGTGGCGGTGGGGTTATGGGCATGGTCACAATGACATCATTGAGTAATTTGCATAATGTGCTATGATATTATTTTCTTTAAGAAGGCTAAAAATGTAAACATACATTTAAAACAAATCTTGTTTTTTATTAATTAGTATTAACATATATTTAATCGTTTTGTCTTATTTACAACTGTTGCTGCATTTTGTACAAGGTACTTGAGATTTTTTCAAGTGTTTTCAGTCTTTTAATGGGTTGTTTTTAATTAAAAACCACTACCAACACATCTAGCATCTTCTGGTGTTATTATAGAACATACTCTTGTTTAGAGAGACTACGTTTGTCCGTCCATGTCCTTGACTAAATAATCTGCAGCGAGCATGACGTCATAGTTCTACATAGCATAGTTTTACTTTCTCTTTTTAAAAGCCGCCACTGTCCTCTTAGTATTTGCACGCGGGGGAATATCTGCGACATATATTAAAATGGCTGACAACGCTCCAGACAATAGTGTGCATTTTCTTTACATCCGGTTTAGGTAGGGCGCTTTTCGAACAAAGTCTTTTTTTGGTGGTCATGTTTTCAGTACATCGCTTGTCAATTTTGTGCAAATAATAGACTATTTATATCAATTCATACTGTAACGACTAGCTAATGGTTCATGTTCGTGCGGTTTGGATTTGATGTCAGTTGTTGCCATGTTTACAAACACACCGTCCATGCCTGAAAGGTGAGCGGCTGAGAATGAGGAAGTGTTGTTGTGTGTCTGGCGGGGAAGCGGAAACTCAAGTACACAAAAGTGTTTTCCTGGGAGGGAAATAAAACCTGTTGGAATTGTGCCATTGTTGATCATAAGATTGGTAATAAAAGTTAAAAATAGTGTCAGACTTTGTGTTATTTCTTCTGGGGACTACAATATATTGTATTACTTTAATTCGTTTTCAAGTAATAAAAAAGCCTTTATTTTCGAGGTGTGGCGGTAAAAATGCCGTGGCGGCGCAGCACATTCAATTACATTAAGGGGAAACCATGCTATGTGTTATAAATGCTCTGCTGCTGGTAATGCGAAAACACCAGCCTGTGTACGACAGGAACTATTTGCTGTATATAAGAGCCTATTACAAATAACTAGTCAAAGATACTGTTTCTCAGGACCTGCTGCAAAAACTGAAGTCAGAGTTTTTTCCTCACTTTTGACTGCTCCTTTTATTAGAAAAATTTAGCCTACGATGGCGCTTGCATACATTGTGACATCAATGGAAGCTCCAGTATCACCAATCATATGATCTGCACTGCTTGGTCATCCAAATACTCTGTCTTGGTTTCACACTGCTGCTCCACATGTAACACATCGGTGTCATTGACGCAAGTGTGGGGTTGCTGTAGCAGCACTCATGTTAATTTGATAAATGGGACTGCACACACACACACACACACAGACCAAACTGAGTATAAAACATAGCTAGCTGGTCGTCCTCCACTGCCATAAACTCCAAGCAACCTCGTTTCTGCGTGACTGAACTTGGCAAATGTTAAACAAACATTCTCCTTTGTTTGTTTTTAAACCGCTTCCTGTCATCAGTGATGTGATAAACTACCAAAGCCAAGACACACAAGTATGTTTTTTTAGGACCATGTGTAGGCCTGGGCCGATGACAAACTTTGCTCGACGATATATCTACAAATTATTGCTGATAAATGATATTGTCATTTTTGTGAGACCAAATTAACCACTGATGTAATAACAATGCATGTAATGATTAAAATGCAATGTATTTCTTGTATATTTTAACATTGGAATTGGAATGTAAACTTTTAAGTCTCCAATTTAAATTAAACAAATAATAATAAAATATACGTTGTGGGTTAGCAAAATGTTGCACTTGAATAAAAATCACAACCAAAAGCAACATATGGTTATTTAAATTGTGGTGTACATTTTAGCTCGTTTATTATTTTCATTTGATATAAATTTGTTCGTTAAATACAATATATAGAATTGTGTCCTGTCATTTAGCTTTCTGTTAATGCTATATGATACTGTGAATGTTTCAAAAGTAGTTGTAAATGGGGATTGAACATGGTCAATTGCTTTTTTTAAAGCCGTGGTTAATATCGGTAAAGATTGCAATCATTTGACAGCCCTACCTAAAAATGGCATCATAACTCCTCCGATGTTTGCTAAAATCTTTTGAGACTGGTGCATGTGACCGATAGGAAGAAATGCTGTGGCTCGCTCAGGAGAAGTTGTTAATTTGCATGTATAAATTTCTAAAATATAACTCGACGTCTCAACTCTTACTCCAAACTTTGTCACGGGAAAATGGCGTGTTATATTCCTGTCTAGGGCCATAATAATAAACTATAGCTCTCTGAATCTAGATCGTATTTGGCAAGTGTACTGTATAATTATGTTGTTTTTGTCAGCAGCTATGTGATACTCTTTTATATTTTCTAAATGGTGGCCAGTCACTGATTAAACTGAATATGATTGTAAAAGAATTGGTAAATGTTTGACTTCCCAAATGAGTCACTTAGCAGTAAAAGGGGCACCAAGTCTGCCGATTTAAAATCAATTTTATTTTGTTCCACTCTGCGAGGGCTTCATGTGTGCTGCTTTCTCCTTGCAGTATCTCCAATCCCAGGAGGTGCTCCCGCTGTTGCAGTAACCCGTGTCCGGGGCCTCTGTGGTGCTCCTGATGCCCCTCACCCACCCCTGAAGATCCCAGGTGGGCGAGGGAATGACCAGCGGGATCGCAATCTTTCAGCTAAGCTATTCTACTCAGTGAGTTGGCACTACTCTTCCTGCAAAGTATACTGTAACATTGTCAGTTTTCAAAGAGCATTTTTTTGGGCAACTATACAATACAACTCGCCTTTGACAATTGTCAAAGATCTTATAGACACTACTTTTTTGGTGCTGTTTTTAGGACCTATTGCAAAAACTAGTCAAAGATCCTCTATAATAGTGTTTTTTGTATAGATATATTAAAAATATATCTGTTTCCCAGATGTAATCGTTATGGGCCTCAGCGGTACTCAGGTGTAATACATATTTTTACCACACAGAAAAAGTCTGGTTTCTTAAGCACAAAAATTACGACTAAAGTGGTGAAGCTGTATTTTTATTTACACTTTAATCATTCATAATTTATTTTATTTATTTTAGCACAACGTAATTGTACTTTTTGGGCAATTATTTGAGTCCCTTTTTTATGCAGTATATTTGATGAGTATTTATTTTTCTAACCAGCCTGACCTAAGGATTATTTGTTGAATAAAGAATAATCTTTGCGATTAACGCATGGTTATATCATTGGACAAGGTTGTAAACTAAGTAGGTTAGATTGCATACGATTAAAACCAAGAGTAAGACGACTGATTCAGTTTTAATATTTAATGAATATATATATATATATATATATATATATATGTCTATATATATATCTATATCTATATATATATATATAGATATAGATATATATATAGATATATTAATAGGCCCTGCGATGTGGTGGCGACTTGTCCAGGGTGTACCCCGCCCTCCGCCCGATTGTAGCTGAGATAGGCACCAGCGACCCCGAAAGGGAATAAGCGGTAGAAAATGGAAAATGGTTATATTAATATATCTATATATATAATATATACGCCGTGGTGAAGTTGGGAGAGTGGCTGTGCCAGCAACGTCAGGGTTCCTGGTTCAATCCCCCACCTTCTACCTGCTTAGTCATTTCCGTTGTGTCCTTGAGCAAGACACCTGACCCTTGCTCCTGATGGGTCCTGGTTAGTGCTTTGCATGGCAGCTGTCGCCACAAGTGTGTGAACGTGTGTGTGAATGGGCGAATGTAGAAATAGTGTCAAAGCGCTTTGAGTTCCTTAAAAAGGTAGAAAAGCGCTATACAAGTATACCCCATTTACCATTCTATTTGAGTGGGCCTCAAGGTCAAAACATTTTAAGAACCCCTGCCCTATATGGCTGCAGTGCTGTGTTGTTTTTGACCTTTTGGAGCAGTGGTTAGTTCTCATACATCACAATAAGAAGGTCCTGGGTTCAATTCCCAGACTGTTCTTTTTGTGTTGAATTTGCATGTTCTCCCCTTGACTGCATGGGTCATGACTTCGGCTTCCTCCCACTTCCAAAAACATGCACCTGGGCATAGGTGCGAATGTTGTCTATCTGTGTTGGCCCTGCGAGGAGGTGGAGACTTGTCCAGGGTGTGCAATGCCTTCCGACCGAGTACAGCTGGGATAGGCTTTTTTTTAATACACTAACGGCTTAGCCATTCCTTTTCCACTTTCCAACAAAATGATAATAATACTTGGAAGAAACCCGTTGGCGAGGATTAGTACTTTAATTCGTTACAACTAGGGACGGCGTGGCGCAGGGGGAGAGTGGCCGTGCGCAACCCGAGGGCCCCTGGTTCAAATCCCATCTAGTACCAACCTCGTCACGTCCGTTGTGTCCTGAGCAAGACACTTCACCCTTGCTCCTGATGGGTGCTGGTTGGCGCCTTGCATGGCAGCTCCCTCCATCAGTGTGTGAATGTGTGTGTGAATGGGTAAATGTGGAAGTAGTGTCAAAGCGCTTTGAGTACCTTGAAGGTAGAAAAGCGCTATACAAGTACAACCCATTTATCATTTATTTACCTTCCTCTCAAATTTAATCCAGTGTTTTGGCAAGAAAAGCTGCCCCCTGGAGTTCACGAATGCACCCCCTGCATGTTGTGTCTCCAGTCTCTACAAACTAGTCAAAAGACTCAGTAGAAGTAATGTGAAAACTGCGGTCAAAATGAACACTGGACTCCTAAAAGTTAAAAGAACTGCTGCACAAAAACAAAGATCCTATTTACTTCAGCAGTCGGTTAGGCATTGTATGTATTTGGACAATTCAGTTATTGATTCCGATTCTTTACAGGGGAATTGCCCTGTTTTTTTTGCCTATCATTTACAATCTTTTGTGAGACATGTTTTCCTTTCAGCTAAAAAAGGAGGTAATGGGCGTCGTTCTATTCCGCCAATAAAGCGTTCTAAAAACCTCCAATAACCGCCATCATTTTATTTTATACAGTACATGCTGTAAGTATACGGTATACAGGGGCCGCTCAACAAATTAGAATATGACTAAAACGTTGATTTATTTGAGTATGTTAATTAAAAAAAAGTGAAAACTTCTTTATTGTATACAGTATTTCTGTACTATGGAGCACACCCTCTTAATAGAAAAAAATGTTTTATAAATATTAACCAAACCAGACTGTAAGCTGCAAATGTATTTGTTGTGGAGTGAGTTATTTACACGGAAAGATTTTGTACATGTTTATTTATATAACTTATTTGTTTCCAAAGGGTGTCTGTAACACAACATTGAAACAGCTGATCAAACAAAACAGAAGTCATCGTCATGGACCTCAATAAGTCCACAGTGACGATTTAGTGAATTTACAAAAACTGAAGCAATACAACAAGAATGCCATTGTAAGTTAATAATACAAACAAATACACTTGTAAATGTCTTAGCATGTTAGTTAATGCTAACAACGCTAGCTTGATTACATTACGATAGCGCGTAGACATGTGAATGAAAACATAACTACAGACATCACTCACAGGACGGTTTAGTAAGTACGAATTGTTTGTTATAATGTAAATCTTGTACACGTTGCTTGGATTGATTAATGAAGAATCCATACTAGTTACAGTAGAAAAGCTATGGACGGCTAGAAGATCGAAAAGGATTTTTTACTTCCAGTAGGTTTTACAACCTAGGAAAAAATTAGCGGCTTATAGTCCGGAATTTAAGGTACTTTCATTACATATAAAGTGATATATATATTTTAAGTGTTTATTTATTTAATTTTTTAAAATTATAACTGAAAACTAATGAAAATTCCAAATTCACTATCAAAGAAAAATAGATTATCACTTCTGACAAATAAAAAATTATTTTAGAAATGTTGGCTTGAAGGAAGAATATGAAATTTATGAACATGTGTGGCACTCAATACTTGGTTGAGGTTACATCCATCCATCTTCTTCCGCTTTTCCGAGGTCGGGTCGCGGGGGCAGCAGCCTAAGCAGGGAAGCCCAGTCTTCCTTCTCCCCAGCCACTTCCTCCAGCTCCTCCCAGGGGATGCGTTACCGGGCCAGCCGGGAGACATAGTCTTCCCAACATGTCCTGGGTCTTCCCCATGGCCTCCTACCGGTCGAACGTGCCTGAAACACCTCCCTAGGGAGGTGTTCGGATGGCATCCTGATCATATGCCCAAACCGCCTCATCCAACTCCTCTCAATGTGGAGGAGCAGCGGCTTTAGTTTGAGCTCCTCCCGGATGACAGAGCTTCTCACCCTATCTCTAAGGGAGAGCCCCGCTACCCTGTGGAGGAAGCTCATTTCAGCCGCTTGTACCCGTGATCTTGCCCTTTCGGTCAAAACCCAGAGCTCACGACCATAGGTGAGGATGGGAACTGGTAAATTGAGAGCTTTGCCTTTCGCCTCAGCTCCTTTTTCACCACAACGGATTGATACAGCATCCGCATTACTGAAGACGCCGCACCGATCCGCCCGTTGACCTCACAATCCACTCTTCCCTCACTCGTGAACAAGACTCCGAGGTATTTTAACTCCTCCACTTAGGTTGAGGTTCGTTTTGCGTGAATTACTGCAGCAACACGGCGTGACATGGAATCGATCAGTCTGTGGAACTCCTCAGTTGATACGAGAGACCATGTTACTCTGATAGTGGCCTTCAGCTCTTCTGCATTGTTGGGTTTGGTATTTTGCATTTTCCTCTTAATACCCCATAGATTTTGTTTGGGGTTGAGGTCAGGCGAGTTTACGGGCCAATTATGGACAGGGATACCATGGTTCTCAAACCGGGTACTGGTAGTTTTAGGCAATGTGTGCAGGTGCCAAGTCCTGTTGGAAAATGAAATCTGCATTTCGATAAAGTTGGTCAGCAGCAGAAAGCATGACATGCTCTCAAACCTCACAGTAAACTGCTGGACCATGGACCACAGTGGACCAACACCAACAGATGACCTGGCACCCCAAACTTAACAACAACGGTTCCACAGTCAGTCACGGTTCAAGTTTCCACCCAAACCAATCAGTGAAGGTTATCATTTAGAAATAACTTTTAGCTGGTCAAAGGCGAGAGAGCATCTTATCAGCTCAGTATGCAGCATAAGTTAGTTAACCCTCTGTGATTAATGCGCCGCTAAAAGTAGGCCCTTATCGTTATTGGTTATAATAACAATATTGCTAATACGTGGTTAATAATATTCAGGTCACAAAATGTAATTGGAGTATTGTTGGTGCTTTTTGAATGTTTTTTAGTGGGTTTTTAAAAGATTTGAAGGGGTGTGAATACTTTTTCTACCCACTGGGTATACCCTGTAAATATAAATCCTTTGAACTTCAATATACAGTACTGTAAATGTTTGGAAGTTTCACTTTATTTTTGAAAACCCCATAACAACATTTACCCAAAACCTCTTATTTGTTAGGGATTGGGATGTTGTGATACTGATCATAGGTAAAATCGGCCGATACCAATCACGTGTTGTATTATTGGTGAGTTCTATTGACAGTGTAACAATATCAACGCAATATTTTAAGTATTTTCTTATTATTTTGTATTACTTTATTGTGTTTGAGGAAAAAGTTAGTTTGATAATCGAGTAATCGATCGATTAGTTTATTTATATATACGGCTAACACATACTTTAAAGCCAAAATGCGTTTTTATGGGAAAATAGTTGAAATTAACAATAAACTTTGTATTTTTGTAATAAATGCATGTCATGATTGAAATGGAAACTTCTAAAGCATTGTGTGTTTGCCTACTTGCTTGTGAAATGATGACTAAATCCAGAAGATGCCCATTAAGATACACTGTGGTCATCTACAACCAACTGTGACTTTGCTATTTTTTTTGTCTTGTTCCTTTTTTACAAACTTTGTGTGGTCTTTCACCCTGCGCAGGATGCTCAGTTGCTGGTTCTTGAGGAGCCACTTCCCCCCGCCACCAGCAGAGTTCGCTTCTTGCTCTTCGAGCCTCGCTTCACCGAAGGCAAGAACTGCGTGTGGAGGGCGGCGCTCAAAGGAGGCAACCTCTATGTTGAAATCCCCCCTGGTGCTTTGCCCGAGGGCAGCAAAGACAGGTAAGTGGGGGGAACTCCTATGTGTGGGGTATACATAGGTCTTACTTTTTGTATGTTTTGGCCTTCAATCTATAAGTTTTAGTTTATATTAATTATATGATAACATACTAAAACTAACTTAGTAGTCTAAAGCCAAATAAAAGACTTTCCCTGGTCAAATCTAACAAAGAACCAATAATGTGTCAATGATTTGGTACAATGTTGCTTTAAAGCACTGGTGTAATGCCACCTTTTTCCACCAGGTGGTCCGATTTAGAGCAGTTGGCCATCCTAGAGTTCAGTGAAGAATATAATCAAAGAGCAGCAACAAATACAGTAAAAAATCCTTACTTTTCTCTGTCAACCAATCACCAGAGAGCATTGTTTCTGGCCGCGCCCTCTGCGTGTGAAACACAGTGTATTAATGAACCCGACAAAATGGGAACTGAAAAGTGGAAGCATCCCAATATTTTACAGTGGAAAAGCGATAAATTGCGTAGCAAACCAATTAGACCACCTAGTGTAAACCAGGCCAAAGCACACAATTGTTCCGACTGTTGCTATGATATGCTGTTATGTAAATCAATGCTGACTAGGAATAGGAACTGACCAAATTCTGTCGGTACTACCGAGTGCCAATTCACGTAAAATCAAGCCGAGCCATATGTACCGTAATTACTGGACCGTAGGGCACACCAGATTATATGGCGCACTGCCGATGATGAATGGTCTATTTTCGATCTATTTTCATATATAAGGCACACCTTCAATGCGGCCTATTATTATTTCATTTTTTCTAAATGGAAAACACTTCCTTGTGGTCTACATAACATGAATTGGTGGTTCTTTGGTCAAAATGTTGCATAGATGATGTTTAACAGATCATTTTCTAGCCGTTTTCTGACAGTCTCTTTCGGATGCGCCGTTTTGTGGGCGGCATTATTTATGTGGTTCACCTTCAGCAGCGTCTTCTCCCCGTCATCTTTGTTGTAGCGGTGTAGCGTGCAAGGACGGGAGTGGAAGAAGTGTCCTTAGATGGGCCTAACTGTTTTAATGACATTCAGACTTTACTTCAATCAATAACGACTCAGCATTTCCGCAAACAATGACAAGGCCGGAAATGTGTCCGGTGATAAAACGTCAAACTGGAACTCTCTAATAACTAAAGTTCCTTGGGTGAATAATGTATAATCAGTACACCGGTATGTTTTAGCGCTTTCTTGGCTAGTTTACTGACCGATATAAGTAAGAACTTTACACTACTTTATATTAGAAATGGCAACAGCGGAGGTTGAATGTCCCATCACAAGAAGATAGAGAAAAAGAAGAAGCTTATCGAGTATATAGAGAAAAAGAAAAGCTTATCAAGTAGATAGAAGAAAAGAAGAAACTTATCGAGTATGGTGTCTGTCTACAAAGGCGGACGCGTGTCATTTTTCAGAATTTATGCAGATCCAAAATACAGATGAGCATAATATCGCGAAACAAAACGCCAGATGATATGCCTTAGATTATACACACACCATAATAATACCTGTATGTTGAAGCACATCAAGTGGTGCGGCTTCATAGCTTACCAAAGTCGTATTAAAACATTTTGATAGATTTTTAAACGCTGTGTGTAATGTTCTATATTTTCAATTTAGCATATAAAATCTTGGTGTTTACTTGAGTTATATTGCAGTTGACACGTATCTCTTATGTGTGACTGCCATCTGCTGGTCACACTTATCATTACACCTTGTACCGAATAAAAAAGCTTCGAGGTGGGTAATCCCAACCAAAATTATTCCTTAGATTAGGCGCACCGGGTATAAGGCGACGGTCGAGTTTTGAGTGAAAAAAATAATTTTAAGTTTGCCTTAAAATCTGGAAAGGGGTTTGATCCCCGGGTTCGGGTATTTCTGTGTGGAGTTTGCATGTTCTCCCCGTGGCTGTGTGGGTTCCTTCTGGGTACTGTGACTTCCTCCCACCTCCAAAGACATGCACCTGGGGATAGGTTGATTGGCAAAACTAAATTGTCCCTAGTGTGTGAATGTTGTCTGTCTGTGTTGGCCCTGTGAGGTGACGACTTGTCCAGGGTGCACCTTGCCTTCTGGCGGAATGCAGCAGGTATAGGCTCCAGCCACGGCCATGACCCTGAGAGGGACTAGCGGTAGAAAATGGACGGGGCGGTGTGACTTGGTTGGTAGAGTGACCGTGCCAGAAACTTGAGGGTTCCAGTTTCGATTCCTGCTTCCGCTATCTTAAGCCATGTCCACACGAACACGGAGAGTTTCAAAAACACACATTTGGGGTTAATCCAATCCAATCCACTTTATTTATATAGCACATTTAAACAACAATAACGTTTCCAAAGTGCTGCACAGCCATGTTAAAAACAATTGTAAAAAAATATAAAAAAAATAATAATAAATAAATTAAATAAAATAAAAAAGTATATATATATATATATTATGCTCCACCAATGACTGAATAAAAACAAAAAATAAATAAATATAAAACCAATAAAAACAATATAAAAACAATTATGATTAAAAACTATTTTAAAGGGTAAAATCAATTAAAACAGTAAAATAGAAATCAAAGTGTATAAAAAAACACAGAGGACAACAGAGAACAGAGGACCACACAACTCACGTAGTGTTAAGAGCCAAAGAATAAAAGTGGGTCTTAAGACGAGACTTAAAACACTCCACTGTGGAAGCAGTTTGAACATGGAGCGGCAGAGTGTTCCAGAGCTTAGGGCCGACCACAGAGAAGGCCCTGTCTCCCCTGGTCTTAAGTCTGGTCTTGGGCACCACGAGCTGGAACTGGCTCTCGGACCTCAGAGCGCGCGCAGGAATGTAAATTTGGATGAGGTCCGAGATATATTGAGGTGCCAGTCCATGTAAAGATTTAAAAACAAACAGCAATGTTTTAAAATCAATTCTAAAATGAACAGGGAGCCAGTGCAAACTCTGAAGAATTGGGGTTATATGCTGGCGTTTCCTGGCCCCTGTTAAAAGTCGTGCTGCCGCGTTCTGGACTAACTGCAACCGGGAGAGAGCTTTTTGGCCAATGCCAGCATAAAGTGCATTGCAGTAGTCCAGGCGACTTGAAATAAAAGCATGCACGACTTGTTCAAAAAGGTTAAAAGATAAAAACGGTTTAACCTTTACTAAAAGACGAAGGTGATAAAAAAACGATTTTAAAACGCCATTGACTTGTTTGTCTAGTTTAAAATCGCTGTGTATAGTGACGCCAAGGCTGGTGACTTTGGGACGCACATCATTTTGCAATGGTCCCAAGTCAGTGAGGGCCGGACCAAAAACTAAAATTTCCGTTTTTCCCTCATTCATTATTAAAAAATTCTGGGCTAACCAAGCCTTGACGTCACATAGACAGTTAAGAAGGGGTGTCAGGGGGCCGTGGCTTTTTGAAATCGGCATATAAATTTGGCAGTCATCTGCATAAAAGTGATAAAACACTCCATGTTTCTTAAAAATATCTCCAAGAGGGAGGAGATAAAGAGCGAACAGGATGGGGCCTAAAATAGATCCCTGGGGGACACCACAGTAAACAATCTCCATCCACACGTGTAGTTTCAAAAGTGTCTCTGTCTACACACAAACGCATACACCTGCTGTCAGGCACATTTTGTCCAATCAGAAGCCTGGAAAATGCAGCAATAGTTGACTTAGTGGCATTACACATCCTTTTATGTTTATTTTGATATACATTGGACGTACAATGACATGTACATTACCTTTAAAACGAGCCTGCGCCTAGACAGAACCCTGAGAACATTATTAAAGAGC
Source organism: Nerophis ophidion (assembly GCF_033978795.1). Classification (NCBI taxonomy): domain Eukaryota; kingdom Metazoa; phylum Chordata; class Actinopteri; order Syngnathiformes; family Syngnathidae; genus Nerophis; species Nerophis ophidion. The sequence goes on along the minus strand of NC_084636.1, from coordinate 25,907,322 downwards.
GAATGCACGCCTTTGCTGCTGAAACCGAACACTCACATGGTGATGTGAAGTGTACATTATTTCTAAAATCAGCACGCACTAACAAAACCCTTTTGCATGTTTAAGGGAATCATAAAGCATTTAATCATGGATATGGTACATGTGCAATGAAGTGTGTATTGTCTTTAACATTAGTACACACAAGGAGGACGCTACATGTTTTTTTTTTTTAAGTTGCTTGGTTGCTTTTTACGCACGAGGACGTACATCAACAAAAATGGAAGCAAGACAAGTAAGTTAACTTCATGATTTGTCATTAAATAAGGACTAAAACATAAGATAATGATTAGATTAGATTTAGGTTTATTGGTTGGGGAAATTCATTTTCACTGCCGTACATTTAAACATATGGACATTACACATCACAAAACAAAAATAACAAGAAGACATCATACATGACCGACACATTTACAGGCTTTATCAGACGGGTGGGCTGGGCCTGCTGTTAAGGGCGACTACAGCTGCAGGGATAAGGCTTTTCCTGAGGCGGGCCCTCCGGAATTTGATGGTTCTGTACCTGCGCCCTGATGGTAGTGGGATTATGTATTTGTGTAGTGGGTGACTGATATCCTGGACTATTGTGTTGCACCTTTCTTATGAAACAGAGCAAAGTCTTGCTTGTCAAAGTTGTCCGGTCAGGTGGAGGTTCCACAGCGATCGTATCCTAAACCGAGCCACTGGGAGTATCTCAAAGCCCTTTTTGATGTGTCTTTTTTTAATAATGTCGAGTGAAAATAGTAGCATGTTTACGTTCAAACATACATTAAGTCCTCCTATAGTGTGTTTAAAGGCAGCAGGGCAGTGTTGTTGAGCTCTGGAAATGACAGCGCACAACCGTGACGTCACCCATAGTCTCCGCGGAGAGTTTTGGATCTCTACACCTTGGCCAGCTTTTTCAAACGTCTGCGTTTTTAAAGACAAAATATGCATTTGCGTGTGGACAAGAGGCCTAAACACAAAGATAAGTATGCCTTCATTAAGTACCCGTGTTTGGATGGACATGGCCTTAGTCATTGCCGTTGTGTCCTTGAGCAAGACCCTTTACCCACACTTGTTTAAACTTAGCTTAAAGATATCGATAATGGATTTCCCTATGTATAGCGCTTTGAGTCTCTTGACAAAAAGCGCTATATAAATACATATATTCACTTCACTGCCATGAAGTGTTTTAACTGCCCGCCGAACATGTTTTTCTTTCCAGTTTTGCTCTCGTGCTGGAGTTCGCAGAAGAGCAGCTGCAAGGCGACCACGTGTTCATTTGTTTCCACAAGAGCCGTGACGATCGAGGTAAAGTGTCCCCAACTTTGCTAGGAGAAGCACTTAGTGGTCTGCGGTCTTTAGTGACATTTGTGTGTCCGTTCTCAGCATCCCTGCTGCGCACCTTCAGTTTCCTGGGCTTTGAGATTGTGAGACCGGGTCATCCCCTCGTCCCGTCCCGCCCTGACGCTTTCTTCATGGTTTACAGCATCGAGCGAGACTCCTCAGATGACGATTGAATAAAAATGGGGAGGAAACACACCTGGTCATTCCAGATGTTCCTCTCTCCTCCACTTCACCAATCCACCACCTTTAGTAGACGTAATAATCAAAGCGTGTGACCTGCCTTGTGCTGTGTTTGAGGCCAGGAAAGTCAACAACAAGCACGGGACATGTGGGCCACTGTTGTACTTCCTGTGACCGTCTGCACAGGCTGATTATATTTAAGATTACATTGGAATTTGTTCATCTTACTCTTGGAAGTAGATTTGTTTTCTAGTGATTGTGAGTTGATTCTCCTGTTTATGCTGATTACTTGTTTTTGTTTTCTGTGCGCATGATTTTCATTTGTTGCTTTGGTTGACTTGATAGAAATCTTGCATGTTGAAACTGAACCCATTAAAAGTACTCACTTTACACTGAAGGTTTTGTTTGTGGTCATTTTAGCAGAAATGTGTTTTTGTACTTGGTTTATGAGGGGACAAAGACCAAACATTGTGCTAGTACTTGGTTTAAGAGGGGACAATGAACAACCTGTTTGCTAGTACCTGGTATTAAGAGGAGACAAAGACCAAACAATTTGCTAGTACATGGTATTAAGAGGGGATAAAGACCAAACAATTTGATAGTACTTGGTTTAAGAGGGGACAAAGACCAAACAACTGGCTAATATTGGTTTCAGAGGGGACAAAGACCAAACAATTTGCTAGTACTTGGTTTAAGAGGGGACAAAGACCAAACAATTTGCTAGTACTTGGTTTAAGAAGGGAAAAAGACTAAACCATTTAGTAGTACTCTGTTTTAGAGGGGACAAAGACCAAAACATTTGCTAGTACTTGGTTTAAGAAGAGGAAAAGACCAAACGATTTGCTAGTACTTGGTTTAAGAGTGGAAAAGACCAAAAACATTTGCTAGTATTGGTTTGAGATGGGACAAAGACCAAACAATTTGATAGTACTTGGTTTAAGAGGGGACAAATACCAAACAATTTGCTATTACTTGGTTTTAGAGGGGACAAAGACCAAACCATTTGCTCGTACTTGGTTTAAGAGGGGAAAAAGACCAAACCATTTAGTAGTACTTTGTTTTAGGGGGAAAAGACCAAAACATTTGCTAGTACTTGGTTTAAGAGGGGAAAAAGACCAAACAATTTGCTAGTATTGGTTTGAAAGGGGACAAAGATCAAACAATTTGATGGTACTTGGTTTAAGAGGGGACAAATACAAAACATTTTGCTTGTTCTTGATTTAAGAGGGGACAGACAAAACTATTTGCTCGTACTTGGTTTAAGAGGGAACAAAGACCAAACATTGTTCTAGCACTTGGTTTAAGAGGGGACAAAGACCAAACCTTGTTCTAGCACTTGGTTTAAGAGTGGACAAAGACCAAACCAGTAGCTAGCACTTGGTATTAAGAGAGGACAAATACCACACAATTTGCTAGTACTTCATATGAGAGGGGACAAAAACCAAACCATTTGCTCGTACTTGGTTTATGAGGGGACAAAGACCAAAAATTGTGCTAGTACTTGGTTTAAGAGCGGACAAGGAACAACCCGTTTGCTAGTACCTGGTATTAAGAGGGGACAAAGACCAAACAATTTGCTAGTACATGGTATTAAGAGGGGAACAAGACCAAACAATTTGCTAGTATTGGTTTGAGAGGGTATAAAGACCAAACAATTTTATAGTACTTAGTTTAAGAGGGGACAAAGACCAAACAACTGGCTAATATTGGTTTCAGAGGGGACAAATACCAAACAATTTGCTAGTACTTGGTTTAAGAGGGGACAAAGACCAAACAATTTGCTAGTACTTGGTTAAAGAGGGGGAAAAAGACCAAACAATTTGCTAGTATTGGTTTGAGAGGGGACAAAGACCAAATAATTTGATATTATTGGTTTATTAGGGGACCAAGACCAAACAATGTGATTTTACTCGGTTAAAAAGGACATACAAATCAAAAAGCAACAACTAAAATGTAATGATTTGTCAAAAGTAAGGGGCAGCCAAACAAATAGCATCATCAGATGCAGAGACTTTACTAGTGCTTGGTTTAGTAGGGGACATGCAGAAATAGCAAAGAATGGCATGTCTTATGTGGGTTCTTCCGAGGATGTCGTAGTCGTAATGGTCTGTACAGTCCTTTGAGACATTTGTGATTCAGGGCTATATAAATAAACATTGATTGATTGATTGATGTCACTGTCTGCTAGTGCTTGGTTTAGCTCAATTTAAGAGGGGATGAACAAACAAGAAGAGACCCATTGTGCGCAGTATAAAAGAGCACCGACTACAACATTGTCTGCTCGTGCCTGATTGGTTTTATATAAGGGACAGGCTGAGAGAAATGGTGAAAAGGAAGCTGACAACACACTTCTCCTCCAATCCTTGCAGCAGCACTTGTGTAGCTGCACTAAATAAGGCTAATGATGGAGGCAATCAGGCTTGAAAAGACACACATAATGCATGTTTATTTTATGCAACGTTCATATTTTATTCTCAGTTTGAGTCACATTTGGTGCTGGAGTGGTCTCTTGAGGGGTAAGTGGTTGCTGATGAAGCACACACACACACACACACACACACACACACACACACACACACACACACACACACACACACATGCAGGTTATCATTTGGAATGGGGACCAAGTTTTTGATCATCACTTGTGGGGACCACCCTTTCTGCAGGTTGTGGAGGCATAAAAAATTTTGGTAAAATGGCCACATCCCCACTAGCTCATACACATCTTTAAATCTCTGGATTGATGAAGTAATGTGAATTATATTTTATATAGCGCTTTTTCTCTAGTGACTCAAAGCGCTTTACATAGTGAAACCCAGAATCTAAGTGTGGGTGGCACTGGGAGCAGGTGGGTAAAGTGTCTTGCCCAAGGACACAACGGCCGTGACTAGGATGGCGGGAGCGGGGATCGAACCTGCGACCCTCAAGTTGCTGGCACGGCCACTCTACCAACCGAGCTATGCCGCCACAATAATGTGCTGATCATTCTTACTGGGGACCCTGGGCAAAAAGACTTCATATGGTTCATAGAGACCAGATGTAAATAATTTTGCATAATTCACACACTTTTTTTTTTTACGTGACTACTGAGGACCATTAGAAAAGCAAAAAAAAAAAAGTTCAAATTAAATATGACATGATCCTACAGCTCCCGTCCAAAGGCAAAACCTAGTAACTCACTTCGGCTTCACGGTGGCAGAGGGGTTAGTGCGTCTGCCTCACAATACGAAGTTCCTGCAGTCCTGGGTTCAAATCCAGGCTCGGGATCTTTCTGTGTGGAGTTTGCATGTTCTCCCCGTGAATGCGTGGGTTCCCTCCGGGTACTCCGGCTTCCTCCCACTTCCAAAGACATGCACCTGGGGATAGGTTGATTGGCAACACTAAATTGGCCCTAGTGTGTGAATGTGAGTGTGAATGTTGTCCGTCTATCTGTGTTGGCCCTGCGATGAGGTGGCGACTTGTCCAGGGTGTACCCCGCCTTCCGCCCGATTGTAGCTGAGATAGGCGCCAGCGCCCCCCGCGACCCCGTAAGGGACAAGCGGTAGAAATGGATGGATGATCCTACAGCTCCCGTCCAAAGGCAAAACCTAGTGACTCACTTCTAGCTGATTTGGAGAAAACAAAGGAAAACCAATCTATCTTGATGCTGTCTTACAAAGATCTACAAAGTCAGCAAACGTCTAAATGTTTTCTTGAGCTTTCATTTTCTTGCCGATTGAGCCATGGATTGAATCTGCTCTCATGAACGTGTGCCGTTTCTCCAGATATTTTATCACAATCTCGGGTGGGGCCCCATTCTGCTTTTGTACAGCGTCCAGTTTTTATTTTAAGCCTCCACAGTTATCTGCCCAAAAGAGTATGCAAGGGGAAGAATCAAGAACAATACATTTAATGAAGGTGCTTGCAACGTCCTGGGCCAATCTTCCAAATATCCCCTCGTGCCATAATATCACATAATCAGGTTGACCGTCGGCCCCCATTCGTGCAGATGTCTCATTAAAGACAATAAGGCGACTGACAAAGAAGCTCCGGTTGGTCCCTTGAGATACTAGGTTTTTCTGTTGCACCGACGCGGTTATGTGGTAGTTGCTAGGTCCTGCCATGTGCGTAACAGCTTACTTATGGAACAAATTACAATATCGCTTACACTAATGTAAAGCATATCACGTAGGAACTCCAAAATTATTATCAGCTCAGTTTTGACCAAAATTGAGTTACTGGGTTTTGCCTTTGGACGGGAGAGCTGTCTGTCCTCTTATAGGAAGTTTCACCACTTAAATGTTAAAGCAAATCCTGCATCTTCTGTGACGTTACTGAAAACTGCTATTTAGCAATAATGAAGTTGTCTGCAACTCCAAAGGCTGGAAAATTCTGAATGTGAATCATACTTTAAGGTAATAATGTTTTATAATCATGCTGTATGAAAATGGCATCCTCAGGAACACGAAACCAGATTTTGTTTTTGGAAAAATATATCAGTTTTAACTAACGATGGATGCCATTCAGAATCACAGTACAATTAAAGGCCTACTGAAACCCACTACTACCGACCACGCAGTCGGATAGTTTATACATCAATGATGAAATATTAACATTGCAACACATGCCAATACAGCCTTTTTAGTTTACTAAATTGCAATTTTAAATTTCGCGCGAAATATCCTGTTGAAAACATCGCGGTATGATGACGCGTCTGCGTGACGTCACTGATTGTAGCGGACATTTTGTTGCAGTCCGATCCCAGCTATAAGTCATCTGCTTTAATCGCATAATTAAACAGTATTTTGGACGTCTGTGTTGCTGAATCTTTTGTAATTTGTTCAATTAATAATGGAGACGTCAAAGAAGAAAGATGTAGGTGGGAAGCGGTGCATTGGGGCCGCCTTTAGCAACACAAACACAGCCGGTGTTTCCTTGTTTACATTCCCGAAGGTGAAGCTTTACTATGGAACAGAGCGGTCAAGTGAACATGGTTCTTTACCACATGTCAACCGGCAGGTTTCGGTGAGAAAATTGTGGTAATACTACACGGTCTAGCTCCATCCTATCTTGCCGATTGTATTGTACCATATGTCCCGGCAAGAAATCTGCGTTCAAAGGACTCCGGCTTATTATTAATTCCCAAAGCCCCAAAAAAGTCTGTGGGCTATAGAGCGTTTTCATTTCGGGCTCCAGTACTCTGGAATGCCCTCCCGGTAACAGTTCGAGATGCTACCTCAGTAGAAGCATTTAAGTCTCACCTTAAAACTCATTTGTATACTCTAGCCTTTAAATAGACTCCCTTTTTCGACCAGTTGATCTGCCGTTTCTTTTCTTTTTCTCCTATGTCCCACTCTCCCTTGTGGAGGGGGTCCGGTCCGATCCGGTGGCCATGTACTGCTCGCCTGTGTATCGGCTGGGGACATCTCTGCGCTGCTGATCCGCCTCCGCTTGGGATGTTTTCCTGCTGGCTCCGCTGTGAACAGGATTCTCGCTGCTGTGTTGGATCCGCTTTGGACTGGACTCTTGCGACTGTGTTGGATCCATTATGGATTGAACTTTCACAGTATCATGTTAGACCCACTGGGTCATTATTGTCACCGATCTCCCACTGGGTGTGAGTTTTCCTTGCCCTTATGTGGGCCTACCGAGGATGTCGTAGTGGCTTGTGCAGCCCTTTGAGACACTAGTGATTTAGGGCTATATAAGTAAACATTGATTGATTGATTGATGGTAATAAGTCGGTTCTTACCGTGGACATGAGTGGCGCTTGCCTCGTTCCTCGTGCACCTGTCAAAGAGGCAGTTGCGGACTCTCTTGCCTCCTTTGACCGGGCGCCCCCGAACGTGGGATGCTTCCACTGTGGAGGAGGGGGAAAAAAAGCTCAGCCCGGCCCGACCGGCTGCTTTCGGTTCGCCTTGTCGAGAAACGTGGCTTCCCTCAGAGACACTGGCGGTCACCACACCCCGCCGACTTTCAGGTATGACTATATAATCTCACTAAAACATTAGTAACACAACAAGCAGATAAGGGATTTTCCAGAATTATCCTAGTAAATGTGTCTAATAACATCTGAATGGCTCCCACTGCCCTGTCTTTTTTTTCTTTCTTTCTAGTCCTTCACTCTCACTATCCTCATCCACGAATCTTTCATCCTCGCTCAAATTAATGGGGAGATCGTCGCTTTCTCGGCCCGAATCGCTCTCGCTGCTGGTGGCCATGATCGTAAACAATGTGAGGATGTGAGGAGCTCCACAACCAGTGACATCACGTGCACATCGTCTGCTACTTCCGGTACAGGCAAGGCTTTTTTTTATTAGCGACCAAAAGTTGCAAACTTTATCGTGGATGTTCTCTACTAAATTCTTTCAGCAAAAATATGGCAATATCGCGAAATGATCAAGTATGACACATAAAATGGACCTGCTATCCCCGTTTAAATAAGAAAATCTCATTTCAGTAGGCCTTTAATGCTAGGATAACAAATGTTTCACTTTTCAAGAAAATACATTTTCTCTTTTACCCATATTTGAACCACGTAAACAAAGAGTTTATTTTCGTATCCCATTAGCCGACATCTCCTGCAGACAAACCACCTTCGTTATGGGGACCAGGTGGAAGTGATTAGAAGTATACACGAAAGAAGTGTGAGCAGAGCAGCGAGTGCAGTACCAGTCACAGCCCGATGAGGGGGCTGCTGTGCAAATATCTCACATTCAAACTAACCAGTGGGGCCAAAGCTTAAAAAACACTTAAGCATCTTCAGAATGGATCCGACTATCATTTAAAAAAGGTTTCCCTGTTTTTTGTCCCCATACTATCAGAGGTCATTCTAAAGGTGTAAACAGAGCAATGTCCCCTATAAGTCGGCATTGCCAGAACACACACACACACTCGCTTTACATACACTTGTAAAGAACATATTCATCATTTCTACAACTCTTATTTTTTTGATTGGAGCACATACTTTTTGGTCACAAAAAAAAACGTTCATGAAGTTTGGTTCTTTTATCAATTTATTATGGGTCTACTGAAAATGTGAGCAAATTTGCTGGGTCAAAAGTATACATACAGCAATGTTAATATTTGGTTACATGTCCCTTAGTCGCCTTTGGTAGTCATACACAAGCTTCTGGTTGAATTCACACACCAGTTCACTAACTACAGACCAGTTTCATTACTTCCACAATTCTCCAAAATCATAGAAAAACTATTCAATAGTAGATTATATACATTTTTCAATAAAAGTGGGACGCTCGCGGAGAACCAATTTGGATTTAGAGCAAATATCTCAACTTCAATTGCATTAATCAAAATAACAGAGGAAATTACCAATGCAATAGACGGTAAGGAATGTGCAGCCGCAGTATTCATGGATTTAACAAAAGCATTTGACACAATTAATCATGATATTTTAATTAAAAAACTAAAACGTTATGGCATCAGAGGTTTGGTCTTGAGCTGGATAAGAAGTTATTTAACCAACAGGAAGCAATATGGGAAGATGGGTGAAAATAGTTCAACACGATTGGATATATCTCGTGGTGTACCCCAGGGATCAATACTGGGACCAAGATTGTTCAATCTTTATATAAACGATATTTGCAAAGTTACAAAAGACTTGAAATTAGTTTTATTTGCAGACGACACAACTGCTTTCTGTTCAGGAGAGAACACACAGAAGATAATACAAATAATAACGGAAGAAATGAATAAATTAAAAAAATGGTTTGATAAAAACAGGCTATCCTTGAATCTCAGTAAAACTAACATAATGCTATTTGGTAACAGTAGAAAAGAGCATCAGACACAAATACAAATTGATGGAATAGATATCGAAAGGGTAAAAGAAACCAGATTTTTGGGAGTATTAATAGATGATAAAATGAACTGGAAATCTCATATACAAAACATACAACATAAGGTGGCAAAAAATATTTCAATAATGAATAAAGCAAAATATGTCCTGGACCAAAAATCACTTTATATTCTCTTCTGCTCGCTAGTGTTACCATATCTGAGGTATTGTGCAGAAATATGGGGAAACAACTACAAATGTGCGCTACATTCGTTAACTGTGTTACAAAAAAGATCGATTAGAATAATACACAATGTTGGATATAGAGAACATACAAACCCTTTATTTATTGAGTCAAAAATATTAAAGCTCGATGACTTGATAAAATTGCAAACAGCTAAATTGATGTACAAAGTAAATTATAACCTGCTACCAAAGAATGTACAACAATTCTTCTCAACTAAAGAGGAGAAATATAACCTTAGAGGAAAATTTAACTTAAAACATTTGTATGCCCTTACAACACTTAAAACCTTTAGCATATCAGTATGTGGAATTAAATTATGGAACGGATTAAGTAAAGAAGTTAAACATTGTACTGATATGATCCAGTTTAAGAGGATGTTTAAATTAATAGTGCTTACAAAGTACAAAGAAGAAGTATTATGAGAAACACTTTCAAACTTATTGAAAATAAGATATTCTTCATCTTAGTATGTTAATAATGACTGAAATAATTAAGTACATGTTAGAAAACTGCTGTGTTAATCACTCATAGATGTCATTTTGCTATTTTGATATTTTGCTGTAAAGAAGGTCAGTGAATAATTGTATATATTGTGGGCGCTCTGAAGTGGAAAAGGGGTAGGATTAAATAAGCTCTGCTTCTTCCTACTCCTTTTCGGACATGATGTATTGTGTATTGCGAAATGATGAATTTAACTGATGTATAATGTTGTATGTATGTCATGTTCAAAATAAACTAAGAAAAGAAAGAAAAGAAAAAGAAAGAAATAATTTTTTGACCACTCCTCTTGACAAAATTGGTGCAGTTCAGATAAATGTGTTGGTTTTCTGACATGGACTTGTTTCTTCAGCATTGTCCACACCTTTAAGTCAGGACTTTAGGAAGGCCATTTGAAAACCTTAATTCTAGCCTGATTTAGCCATTCTTTTACCATTTTTGATGTGTGTTTGGGGTCATTGTCCTGTTGGAACACCCAACTGCGCCCAAGACCTAACCTACGGGCTGATGATTTTAGGTTGTCCTGAAAAATTTGGAGGTAATCCTTCTTTTTCATTGTCCCATTTACTCTCTGTTGGCAGCAAAACAGTCCCAGAGCATAATACCACCACCACCATGCTTGACGGTAGGTATGGTGTTCCTGGGATTAAAGACCTCACCTTTTCTCCTCCAATCATATTGCTTGTTATTGGGGCCAAACAGCTCAATTTTTATTTCAGGATGTCAGATTGGGTCTTGGGCATAGTTGGGTGTTCCAACAGGACAATGACCCCCCAAACACACGTCCAAAGTGTGAAAAGGAATGGCTGAATCAGGCTAGCATTAAAGTTTTAGAAAGGCCTTCCCAAAATCCTGACTTAAACGTGTGGACAATGCTGAAGAAACAAGTCCATGTCAGAAAACCAACATTATAGGAACCTTATTATTGATGCATCTTTAAACTCATTTAAAAGACAACAAAAGAAGAGGCCGTCCTAATTTGCCGAGAAGCACTTACGTCACTCGCTTAACAAACAAAATGGCGACTGTTTTGTTTATACATCACCCCCGGCGTTGTTCGGTGTGCGTGGGCGATGTGAGGACGCACGAGCGGGGCCGTCATTAGCGAGGCCTGGCCACTCAGGCCCTTCATATGCTAAGATGGACGCATCCAGCGCCTGCAGGCGGATTCTGAGACCTGACCGAGCAAGATTTTAAATGAGGAATTAACCTTAAACCCAACCTAAGCAGTTTGCGCGTTCATGCGGAGACATCAAATAATCCACGCATCACAACACATCATAGCAGTCCCGTGCAGGTAACACAGTACAAACCCAAGCGTTTAGAATATTTATTTCTACAGAAGGGTAATATTCAGAACGAGCCAAATGTGTTGACCTTTGAAAAGTTACTGGGGGGTTTTGTGTCGTCTTGAGCTGAAAGAAATCATAGCACCATATCATAGCAATCCCTATGCAAATATGAGCAGTATATTGATGTCCACTCTACAAACCCCATTTCCATATGAGTTGGGAAATTGTGTTGGATGTAAATATAAACAAAATACAATGACTAGCAAATCATTTTCAACCAATATTCAGTTGAATATGCGACAAAGACAACATATTTGATGTTCAAACTGATAAACATTTTTTGTTGTTGTTGCAAATAATCATTAACTTAAGAATTTGATGCCAGCAACACGTGACAGAGAAGTTGGGAAAGGTGGCAATAAATACTGATAAAGTTGAGGAATGCTCGTCAAAAACTTATTTGGAACATCCCACATGTGTGCAGGCTAATTGGGAACAGGTGGGTGCCATGATTGGGTATAAAAGCAGATTCCGTGAAATGCTCAGTAATTCACAAACAAGGATGGGGCGAGGGTCACCACTTTGTTTGCAAATTGCCGAACAGTTTTAGAACAACATTTCTCAACGAGCTACTGCAAGGAATTAAGGGATTTTACCATCTATGGTCCATAAAATCATCAAAAGGTTCAGAGAATCTGGAGAAATCACTGCACGTATAAAGTAAGCGATGATATTAGAGACCGTTGATCCCTCAGGCGGTACTGCATCAAAAACCGACATCAGTGTGTAAAGGATATCACCACATGGGCTCAGGAACACTCCATAAAACCATTGTCAGTAACTAAAGTCGGTCGCTACATCTGTAAGTGCAAGTTAAAACTCTACTATGCAAAGCCAAACTCATTTATCAACGGAAACGTTGACCGCTTCGCTAGGCCTGAGCTCATCTAAGATGGACTGATGCAAAGTGGAAAAGTGTCCTGTGGTCTGACGAGTCCACATTTACAATTATATTTTGAAATTGTGGACGTGGTGTCCTCTGGAACAAAGAGGAAAATAACCATCCGGATTGTTATAGGCGCAAAGTTCAAAAGCCAGCATCTGTGATGGTATGGGGGTGCATTAGTGCCCAAGGCATGGGTAACTTACACATCTGTGAAGGCACGATTAATGCTGAAAGGTCCATACAGGTTTAGGAGCAACATATGTTGTCATCCAAGCAACGTTATCTTGGACGCCCCTGCTTATTTCAGCAAGACAATGCCAAGCCACGTGTTACAACAGCTTGGCTTCGTAGTAAAAGAGTGGAGGTACTTTCCTGGCCCGCCTGCAGTCCAGACCTGTCTCCCATCGAAAATGCGTGGCGCACTATAAAGCGTAAAATACGACAGCGGAGACCCCGGACTGTTGAACGACTGAAGCTCTACATAAAACGAGAACTGGAAAGAATTCCACTTTCAAAGCTTCAATGATTAGTTTCCTCAGTTCCCAAACGTTTATTGAGTGTTGCCCTTTCCCAACTACTTTGGCACGTGTTGCAGCCATGAAATTCTAAGTTAATTATTATTTGCCAAAAAAAATAAAAAATTATGAGTTTGAACATCAAATATCTTGTCTTTGTAGTGCATTCAACTGAAAATGGGTTGAAAAGGATTTGCAAATCATTGTATTCCGTTTATATTTACATCTAACACAATTTCCCAACTCATATGGAAACAGGGTTTATAAGTTCACTTTGAATTGTTTTTAAAACTAGCGTTGAAAATCGTGGTTTGTGCTGATAAAAGTAACTTTTTTTTTACCCAGTTGAAAAAAACAGTTATTGAGTACGATAGCGGGACAGAAAAAATTAGTTATTTCTGATGTGAGTCTTACGACAAGTTACGATTGGATTTTTGGTTGTATTCAACACTATCCTCGATTCAAATTCAGGCATGTGATTTTTCCGTCTGTAGTCGGAAATCCGTTTTTTTTTTTAATCTCCGTAAAAATATAAAAAAAAATGTTTTTCCATTTTTCGTAGTTTTCGGACCGACAATGTGTGTTAAAATCTTGATCCATCTCTTCGCCATGCCTGCCAACAACTACGGTTTTCTCGTAATGAGTACGGTTTTTGATGATCCAGTGGTACGGAACTACGGTTTTCCATTAACACGATTAACTTAAAAATCAAAACTACGTAACGAAGCAACTCCACGGGCACAATATTTGGGAAACATCAATGATGATTGGTTGGTTTACGTATGAGAACATCCCCGATTGGTTGGTTGGTTTACAACAGGGGTGCCCACACTTTTTCTGCAGGCGAGCTACTTTTCAATTGACCAACTCGAGGGGATCTACCTCATTTATATATATCATTTATATTTATTTATTTATGAAAGAGACATTTTTGTAAACAAGTTAAATGTGTTTAATGATAATACAAGCATGTGTAACACATATAGATGTCTTTCTTTCACAAAGAGAAGAATATAAATTGGTGTATTACCTGATTCTGATGACTTGCATTGATTGGAATCAGACAGTAATGATGATAACGCCCACATTTTCAAATGGAAGAGAAAAAAAGTCCTCCTTTCTGTACAATACCACATGAAAGTGGTTGGTTTTTGGCATCTAATTCATCCAGCTTCCATACACTTTACAAGAAAAACATTGGCGGCAAATTCCGTAGCTTGCTTGATTGACATTCACGGCACCCGAGGGTCTTGTGAGATGACGCTGGCTGCTGCCAGTTCATTATTATGAAAAAATGACAGAGAGGAAGGCGAGAAACACTTTTTATTTCAACAGACTTTCGCGCCATCCCTTCCGTCAAAACTCTAAAGGCCGACTGCACATTTCCTATCTTCACAATAAAAGCCCTGCTTCATGCTGCCTGCGCTAACAAAATAAGAGTCTCGGAAACTCGTGCACGCCAGCTTTCTGAGGGATCGCTTGTGCACGCCAGTTTTCCGAGACTCTGTATTTAGTTAGCGCAGGCAGCATGAAGCAGGGCTTTTATTGTGAAGATAGGAAATGTGCAGTCGGCCTTTAGAGTTTTGACGGAAGGTACGGCGCGAGAGTCTGTTGAAATAAAAAGTGTTTCTAGCCTTCCTCTCGGTCATATTTTAATAATAATGATCTTGCAGCAGCCAGCGTCATCTCACAAGACCCTCCGGTACCGTGAATGTCATTTAAGTGACGTCTTGGTGAAGATTGATGATCACTAATTTTTAGGTCTATTTTTTTTAAAAGCCTGGCTGGAGATCGACTGACACGCCCCCCGCGGTCGACTGGTAGCTCGCGGTCGACGTAATGGGCACCCCTGCTCTACAATGATGCCTGACCCCTGGCTTATTTTCAGTCTTTTTCATTACGTTCTAATCACATGCCTGCAAATTGATTTTCACAATATATTATTTGAGATATATTAAAACCTTTTAAAACAGGATACAGGTTACAAAAGCTCCCCTTGGTTGCTAACGTACAGTGCAGACCAAAAGTTTGGACACACCTTCTCCTCATTCAATGCATTTTCTTTATTTTCATGACTATTTACATTGTAGATCGTCACTGAAGGCATCACAACTATGAATGAACACATGTGGAGTTATGTACTTAACAAAAAAAAAAAAGGTGAAATAACTAAAAACATGTTTTATATTCTAGTTTCTTCAAAATTGCCACCCTTTGCTCTGATTACTTTTTTGCACACTCTTGACATTCTCTCAATGAGCTTCAAGAGGTAGTCACCTGAAATGGTTTTCACTTCCCAGGTGTCTAATTTGTGATGCCTTTAGTGAAAATCTGTAATGTAAATAGTCATTCAAATAAAGAAAAGGCATTGAAATGAGAAAACGTGTCCAAACTTTTGGCCTGTACTTATATACTTAATTATCTTTTCACCTTTTTCCCATCACCTTGTTCCAAAATGTTGGTGCTTGGTGTGGATGCTTAAAGGTGAACTTTGATGACCTTATGACGTCTGTGTTGAGCGAAGTTAATTTGCCATTATAAAAGTGAAGTAAACCGTTTTGTATTTTTGACAGATTCTTAATTTATTTCGAACAGCCTTATTATTGAAATGTATCTGCTGTATTTATATTTATGATGTCTTTTTATTTTATTTTTTTATAACTTACATGGATACAATGGATAACAAGGGTGCATGTACCTTCCATTCATTCTATTTCCAATTTTTAAACGCAAATCAAAAACTAAATTAGGGCCGTTTTTCGATTTTTAATGTATATGGCAGATTTTAAAATGAACAAAAAAGGTGTTGATTTTCATTAAAATATTGCGATAAAATTGGATTTTGTGCTGTTTTCCATTTATGGATTTTTATTTTTCCAAATAAACTCAAAAATCGAATATACGTTCATCCAAAATGCAAAAATGCGTGTTTATCTGTGTGATGACAAATTGAACCGGAAGCAGTATTTAAGCTTAGCGTTTAGCATGTTTTTAGAATAACGGTAACATCTTTGTTCAGCAGGAGTCCCATTGTCGTTTTAAAAAAAAAGTGTAATTAAATAGTTCTTCAACTTTCATTTTAGAAATTATAATAGAAAAAATGGCCCGAATTTGGTTGTTTGATTTGGAAAGTACATTCATTTTATTTCCAATTCTGAAACGCAAATCAAAAAATAAAATTGGGGGAGTTTTTCTATTTGTATTATATATGGCAGATTTTAAAACAAACAAAAAGGGGTTGATTTTTATTAAAATATTGCCCTAAAATTGGATTTTGTGCCGTTTTCCTTTTATGGAGTTTAATTTTTCCGGATAAACACAAAAATCTACAAAAATTGCAAAAATGCGTGGTTATCTGTGTGGTGTCAAATAGAGCCGGAAGCAGTATTTTAGCCTTTAATTTGCGTTTTGTCATGTTTTTAGCACAAAGGTAACATCTTTGTTCAGCAGGAGTTCTAAAAAAACTAATTACGGACTATTTTGTTCTATTTTCATTTCTGACTATTTAATGACACTTTTTTTTTTTATACGTTGTGTTTCAATGAGTTCCCGGCAAGAAGACAAAAGCTGTCTTTGAACCTACCAAGAAGAAGGCTTGTAAAACTCCACTGTGTAGGATGGGAAGCAACATGAAGGTGTTCTGTTTCTTTCATGTATTGTAATCAACAGAAAAATATTGTCTTGACCCGAGATTTACGAAGTGAAGAGGAAACAGGACCTGACTCCCCTCAAGGGACCTCTTCTTTGAACTGTTTTACAACCTTTTCTTTGAACTGTTTGTAATCAAAGGGGACGGCTGTTTACGACCCCCTTCCCTTAGAAACAGCTGTTGCCATGTAATCACGGAAAGTCCAAATAAAAGAGGAGGCGTACAATCTTTCGCCAGAGCGTGATGGAGACTGTACAAGGGTGCAGCCCAGACGCGCTCTCCTCAATTGAGCCAAATTTAATTCTGTCTCTGTTTAATTCCTTGCTTCTTGTCTTGTTTAATAGATGTCATCAGTATTTCAAACTGACACATAGGACTCGTGCTGAACAAAGATGTTACCGTTATGCTAAAACATGCTCAACACACAGATAAACAAACATTTTTGCAAAAGTTTTTTGTGTTTATTCAGAAAAAATCATATCCATAAAAGAAAAACAGCACAACATCCAATTTTATGGCAATATTCTAATGAAAATCAACACCTTTCTTGTTTGTTTTGAAAACGGCCGTATAAAATAAAAATCAAAAAACGGCCCTAATTTTATTTTTTGATTTGTGTTTCAGAATTGGAAATAGAATGCACGGAAGGTACACGGACCGTACACGAACCAAATTTACAAAAGCACCCATGTACAAAAATTGATTCACATCCGAACGGAAATTCTCATTAATTGCAAGTGAAAATCGATTCATGTCAGCAGCCAATAATAGATTTTGTAACCAGCAACTTGTTTTAAAAAAAAGTTTTATTACCATATTTACCAACCAAATAATCTATTATGAAAACCAGTTTCAATCGAAAAACGCTTTGATGCGAGAATTGATTCTGAATCAAATCATCACCCCAAGAATCAAAATTAAACTGTATTTATAATGACAGGTCAAAATAATATTTACTTTGACTCATACTGTGGCCACTTTATATTGCATTTTTCATTACTTTTATTTTTTTTAAATGCATCTTTTTTGTTTATATTTTTTAAAAACATACAATTATTTAGTGGGGCTTAATATTAATGGCCCTGGACCCAAAACTGCTGTGTGCTTTCATCGTATTTATTTATTTATTATTACTGCAAAAGCCACCATGGGGCCAAACAAAGTTGCGAGTGCCAGCACTTGGGTAAAGAAGGTGAAAAACACTATTGAATTCCAAAATATAACTTGTCGCAGAGCACGAAATACGCCCGTCTTCAGCAGGTAGAGTCTTCAATAAAAGTACAAGTGCATATTGTAACTTTTTTCTGGATTTAAAGCTACAATTCTATATAAAGTGCTTGTGTTCATAATTTTGGGTGTCTGTAACGTGTTACATTTATTCTGTTATTGTACAGTTTAGTCAGATTGCAAACGAAAATTGACTTTCTGTACTGTAAAAAATTAGTTCCAACATGTTTACATGCATGTTTCTGGGCTAAAAATGGGGTGACACGCTTGTCTGAAATGAGACAGTTGGATGATTTAGCAAATTAAAAAATCCAAAATTGAAGTGAAATTAAAATGGTGTTCTAGTAATGTACTGAAAATAGTCAAATATTGCAAATATAAATAGTGAAGTGAATTACATTTATATAGCGCTTTTCTCTAGTGCAGGGGTGTCCAAAGTGCGGCCCGGGGGCCTGCCACACATTCTGCAAAAATTGCAAAATTAACAGTATTGCAAAAATTTAAAAAATACATTTGAAAAAAGTGCAATGAGGTGAAATCTAATGAGAAAAAGTGGCAATGTTGACACAAAGCTGCCGTGCAGGCATTTTTTTTTTCCTTTTGTCTTTATTTTCTTTCTTTTTCATTGCTCCAAAAAAAAAAAAAGGACAAAAAAAATCTATGTTATAATGAATTATTACTTTAAAATTATCACTTTAAAATGTTTTATGTGGAAAAATATTGCGTGTGGTTGCCATATAAAAACATCAACGTTTTGACAAAAGTGCCTAAAACAAACAAAATAATAGTTTCAATCTTAAAATCGACGGATATATCGGAAGTTGATCTTGAAATTTAAGTGTTAAAAGTAAAAAAAAAAAAAAAAAAATGCAGCACTTTATGAGTGGGGAACTTTTCAGATCTCAAATATATTTAGTAGGATTTTATTTAACTTTTCACTGTGATTACTCAAAAATATTAAATAATTAAAATCAATTATTGATCTTGAGGGCTTTAATTGCTAAATAAAGGAACTTTAATGAAGGAATCAATAAAGTACTATCTCTATCTATCTATCTATCTATCTATCTATCTATCTATCTATCTATCTATCTATCTATCTATCCATCCATCCATCCATCCATCCATCCATCCATCCATCCATCCATCCATCCATCCATCCATCCATCCATCCATCCATCCATCCATCCATCCATCCATCCATCCATCCATCCATCCATCCATCCATCCATCCATCCATCCATCCATCCATCCATCCATCCATCCATCCATCCATCCATCCATCCATCCATCCATCCATCCATCCATCCATCCATCCATCCATCCATCCATCCATCCATCTATCTATCTATCTATCTATCTATCTATCTATCTATCTATCTATCTATCTATCTATCTATCTATCTATCTATCTATCTATCTATCTATCTATCCATCTATCTAAATAATGCATATTTCAGTTTTACTATAAAAAACAAAGTTGTCTTTGACAGAAAAGGCATAAAACCTTATTTGTTTTACTTTATATCAACCTCAAGTTGATATAGAGATTTACTGTAAGCATTCAATAAAAAAATAAAATAATAATTCGACTAATTTTTAACATTTTAGTGACTGAGACCCTCTATGCTCCCCAGGAGCCCTAAGGATAAAAAAAAAAATCCATATATTTTGTTATGGTTTGAAAATGAAAAATATCAAAATGGCCCCCGCATGCTTAAATTTTTCTGTGTGCGGCCCTCGGTGGAAAAAGTTTGGACACCCCTGCTCCAGTGACTCGAAGCGCTTTTACATAGTGAAACCCAATATCTAAGTTACATATAAACCAGTGTGGTAAGGCAGTGGTCCCCAACCACCGGGCCGCAGTAGAATTTTTTTATTATTAAATCAACATAAAAAACACAATATACACTTACAATTAGTGCACCAACCACAAAAACCTCCCTTTTCATGACAAAAACTTCCCTTTTTCATGACAAAGGAGAAAAAAAAAAAAAAAAGGACCGCCGCGGGACAGATTATTAAGCGTTGACCGGTCCGCGGATACAAAAAGGTTGGGGACCACTGTGGTAAGGCACTGGGAGCAGGTGGGTAAAGTGTCTTGCCCAAGGACACAACGGCAGTGACTAGGATAGGATCGAACCTGGAACCCTCAAGTTGCTGGCACGGCCACTCTACCAACCGAGCTATACCGCCCCGAACATAAATGGTGTGAATGTGAGAAGAGAGGCCGCAACAATGCAATGCTGGTTTATTTCGGACGCTACACAAGAACACACTTGGTTTCCATAGCAACACGATTTGTTAGTGGCAGAAGGGCATGTGTTTCTTTATGGCCACGCGGAAGCGCCGTTTCAGCTTGCTGTCTGATTGTCTCCGAGAAGATGGCGTCCTGTCGGTCTCCGAGTCCCGGCTTTGGCTCCCGCTGGCTTTGACGTCCTCCGAGGCGTGGCTAGGACCCGCCTCGTCGAGATTGGCCCGCCGATGTTGGCAGAGCAGCTCCTCCTCCTTGGCCATCTGCGGGCTCTGACCTAAAGTGATGAAGCCGTAGGGGGTGGTCACCTTGGTTAAGTGCGGCAGGGAGAGCGCCGCCCTGCTGGCCGGGTCGAAGCGGTGCTGGGCCCCGGCGCCCGGCCACGGGTCGGAAATCTCCTTCTGGAGGCGGCTCCCTCTCCTCTGGGTCAGCGGCGCCGAGACGCTGCGCTCGGCCTTGCGCTCCGACCCCTCCAACCCGGACTTTAAAGAAGAAGAGGACGCGGAAGACTCGTTCCCGGAGCTCTCCGATCCTTCCGACGGTTCCCCGTCGCTCTCCTGAGACCTGAAGGCGTTCTGCACCTGCAGACTGGGGATGGTGAACTGAGGGATGCTGTCAGGGGTGAGGATGTTGGGGAAGCTGCTCTCCCGGCTGGACCCCAGGGAACATCCGAAGGATTTGCTGGTGGCCCACAAAAGTGCACGGAGGCCGGCGCTGCTGTGCCTGCGCTCCCCGGCGTAATCGTCCGCTCGGACGCTGCTGATGGCCCCGTGGCTGACGGTCCTGGTGACTGCGTTCCTCGCCATCTCTGCCTTAGAAAGAGTTGCGAGGGCCAGCTTAAATACTCCACGGACACATGACTGTGACCGAAGCAAGAGGCGGAAATCCAAATCCGTTATGGGGGAGCTGCGGACAATAGACGTATAATGGCCTTCTCCTCTTCATATGTTAATAAGAGTGTTGCATGAATGAAGCTTCCAAGCATGAGGGACGGCAGCCAATCGCCACTGAGGATGTTCCTCCGTCGTGCTGCGGAAATACAGCCTTCTAAAAATAAGCGCTCATGTGACGCAAACATGACAACTTAGATGACGTCAGTCCTTACCAAGGAGTGAAGAGCTGAGGAAACATGCTTTATCAGTATCGTGCTGTATTAAACCTTGCTTCAAAAAGCTGTGCACTTGGGGCGGTATGGCTCGGTCGGTAGAGTGGCCGTGCCAGCAACTTGAGGGTTCCAGGTTCGATCCCTGCTTCCACCATCCTAGTCACTGCCGTTGTGTCCTTGGGCAAGACAGTTCACCCACCTGATCCCCGTGCCACCCACACTGGTTTGAATGTAACTTAGATATTGGGTTTCACGATGTAAAGCGCTTTGAGTCACTAGAGAAAAGCGCTATGTAAACATAATTCACTTCAACTTAGATATTTGGTTTCACTATGTAAAAGCGCTTTGAGTCAATAGAGAAAAGCGCTATATAAATATAATTCACGTCACTTTAACTTAGACATTGGGTTTCACGATATAAAGCGCTTCGAGTCACTAGAGAAAAGCGCTATATAAATATAAATCACTTCACTTTCTATGTAAAAGTGCTTTGAGTCAATAGAGAAAAGCGCTATATAAACATAATTCACTTCACTTCAACTTAGATATTGGGTTTCACTATGTGAAAGTGCTTTGAGTCACTAGAGAAAAGCACTATATAAATATAATTCACTTCAACTTTTATATTGGGTTTCAAAATGTAAAGGGCTCTGAGTCAATAGAGACAAGCGCTATATAAACATAATTCACTTCACTTCAATTTAGATATTTGGATTCACTATGTAAAAGCGCTTTGAGTCACTAGGGAAAAGCGCTATATAAACATAATTCACTTCACTTCAACTTAGATTTTGGGTTTTACTATGTAAAAGCGCTTTGAGTCACTAGAGAAAAGCGCTATATACACTTAATTCACTTCACTTCAACTTAGATATTGGGTTTCACTATGTAAAAGCGCTGTATAAACATAATTCACTTCACTTCAACTTAGATATTGGGTTTCACTAAGTAAAAGCGCTTTGAGTCAATAGAGAAAAGCGCTATGTAAATATAATTCACTTCAACTTATATATTGGGTTTCAAAATGTAAAGGGCTTTGAGTCAATAGAGACAAGCGCTATATAAACATAATTCACTTCACTTCAATTGAGATATTTGGTTTCACTATGTAAAAGCGCTTTGAGTCACTAGGGAAAAGCGCTATATAAACATAATTCACTTCACTTCAACTTAGATTTTGGGTTTTACTATGTAAAAGCGCTTTGAGTCACTAGAGAAAAGCGCTATATACACTTAATTCACTTCACTTCAATCTAGATATTGGTTTCACTATGTAAAAGCGCTTTGAGTCACCAGAGAAAAGCGCTATATAAACATAATTCACTTCACTTCAACTTAGATATTGGGTTTCACTATGTAAAAGTGCTTTGAGTCAATAGAGAAAAGCGCTATATAAACATAATTCACTTCACTTCAACTTAGATATTGGGTTTCACTATGTGAAAGTGCTTTGAGTCACTAGAGAAAAGCACTATATAAATATAATTCACTTCAACTTATATATTGGGTTTCAAAATGTAAAGGGCTCTGAGTCAATAGAGACAAGCGCTATATAAACATAATTCACTTCACTTCAACTTAGATATTGGGTTTCACTATGTAAAAGCGTTTTGAGTCACTAGAGAAAAGCGCTATATAAACATAATTCACTTCACTTCAATTTAGATTTTGGGTTTTACTATGTAAAAGCGCTTTGAGTCACTAGAGAAAAGCACTATATAAACATAATTCACTTCACTTCAACTTAGATATTGGGTTTCACTATGTAAAAGCGCTTTGAGTCACCAGAGAAAAGCGCTTTATAAACATAATTCACTTCACTTCAACTTAGATATTGGGTTTCACTAAGTAAAAGCGCTTTGAGTCAATAGAGAAAAGCGCTATATAAACATAATTCACTTCACTTCAACTTAGATATTGGGTTTCACTATGTAAAAGCGCTATATAAACATAATTCACTTCACTTCAACTTAGATATTGGGTTTCACTAAGTAAAAGCGCTTTGAGTCAATAGAGAAAAGCGCTATATCAACATAATTCACTTCACTTCAACTTAGATATTGGGTTTCACTATGTAAAAGCGCTTTGAGTCACTAGAGAAAAGCGCTAAGTAAATATAATTCACTTCAACTTATATATTGGGTTTCAAAATGTAAAGGGCTTTGAGTCAATAGAGACAAGCGCTATATAAACATAATTCACTTCACTTCAATTGAGATATTTGGTTTCACTATGTAAAAGCGCTTTGAGTCACTAGGGAAAAGCGCTATATAAACATAATTCACTTCACTTCAACTTAGATTTTGGGTTTTACCATGTAAAAGCGCTTTGAGTCACTAGACCAATACGGCCTTTTTAGTTTACTAAATTGCAATTTTAAATTTCCTGCGAAGTGTCCTGTTGAAAACGTTGCGGAATGATGACGCTTATGTTGACGCGTGCTTGTGACGTTATTGGTTGGAGCGGACATTTTATCCCAGCCCCACTCATGGCTAAAAGTCGTCCGATTTAATCGCATAATTACACAGTATTTTGGACATCTGTGTTGCTGAATCTTTTGCAATTTGTTCAATTAATAATGGAGATTATAAAGAAGAATGCTATTGGTGGAAAGCGGTGGATTGCAGCTGCCTTTAGCAACACAAACACAGCTGCTCTTTCTTTGTTTGTTGTGAAGCTTTAATATGGAACAGAGCGGTCAAGCGAACATGTTTCTCTACCACATGTCAACCGTCAGGTTTCGGTGAGAAAATAGTGGTAATAAGTCGGCTCTTACCGGAGACATGAGCGGAGCTTGCGTCCTCCTGCTGCTGTCAAAGAGGCAGCTGCGACTTTCTTGGCTCCTCCATGGCTTCCATCAGAGACACTGGCGGTCACCACACCCCTCCGACTTTCAGGTATGACTTTATGATCTCACTAAAACACTAGTAACACAATAAGCAGATAAGGGATTTTCCAGAATTATCCTAGTAAATGTGTCTAATAACATCTGAATCGCTCCCACTGCCCTGACTTTTTTCCCTTTTCTTTATTATTCACTCTAACTTTCCTCATCCACAAATCTTTCATCCTCGCTCAAATTAATGGGGAAATCGTCGCTTTCTTGGTCCGAATCGCTCTGGCTGCTGGTGGCTATGATTATAAACAATGTGAGGATGCGAGAAGCCCTACAACCAGTAACGTCACGCGCACATCGTCTGCTACTTCCGGTACAGGCAAGGCTTTTTTATTAGCGACCAAAAGTTGCGAACTTTATCGTCAACGTTCTCTTCTAAATCCTTTCAGCAAAAATATGGCAACATCGCGAAATGATCAAGTATGACACATAGAATGGACCTGCTATCCCCGTTTAAATAAGACAACCTCATTTCAGTAGGCCTTTAACTTTAGCATGTCACTAAACATGAAGTGCACGTTTGTCACTTATGGAATAAGTACGTCATATAAAAAGAGGATTCTTAGTTTTTATTCTAATTAGGGTCCAAGAAGCCCAAATAGCAAAGAGAAATAAAAAAAACACATGTAGACAAACAGCTTGGGCCTTAAGAGGTTAAATAAAGGCATATTAATACCACTTAAGATTTATCTAACTATCCATCCATCTATCTATATATCAAGACTATTGTTTACTTTTACGGTCTAAGTTGGTCACGTGGTTGCTTGTCGGTGGTTGTTTGATTGTTTCCGCCTCCTGATTGGCTGGCGCTAATTGCAGCAGGTGCAAGTGCGTGCTGTGATTGGCTGCTGTCCGAGGGCTTCTGGGTACATTTGAGCCGGTTGGTCGGCCGCCATTGATTAAGCGTCCGCTCGGCCCAGCTCAGCAGGCCATCTTCGGTCCGACGCACCTCGGACACGGCGACAGAATGACGGCTGAGCCCCGCGGTGAAGCAGCGGCGCAGGACGAAAGCACCGAGGTAACGACATCTTTGTTATTTAAGAGGGAAGCCTGCTTTTTTTTTTTTAACTGTTAGTTTGCCGCCTTCTGAAGCAGGGCGCGGTGGAGGTGAGGAGACATGGAGTGCTTCGCTCCGTGCTGCGGGGCCTCTTCTGGCCGTTTGGCATCGTGGTACGTACCGCTGAATTGTTACGAAGTTCACCACAAACTGCATTTTAAGCCTGTATTCTGTATTTACTTTATATTTACTTTTTGAGGGGAAACTATTAGATTATGGCTTGCTCGTCTCATTCAAATGACGTCACTATGCGCGACAATTTTGCCTCCTGATAAATGAAGATAATCAAGGGCCTGCTGAAACCCACCACGCAGTCTGATAGTTTGTATATCAATGATGAAATATTAATATTGCAACACATGCCAATACGGCCTTTTTAGTTTACTAAATTGCAATTTTAAATTTCCCGCAAAGTTTTGTGTTGGTATGACGCGTGCGTTTGAGTCACCGTTTGTAGCAGACATTATTTTACAGCCCGATCCAAGCTATAAGTCAGGGGTAGGGGACCTATGGCTCGTGAGCCAGATGTAGCTCTTTTGATGACTGCATCTGGCTCTCAGATAAATCTGAGCTGACATTGCTTAAAACAGGGGTGCCCATTACGTCGATCGCGATCGACTGGTCGATCTCGGAGGGTGTGTCAGTCGATCTCAAGCCAGGCATTAAAAAATAGACATAAAAATGAGCAATCATCAATCATACCAAGACTTCACTTTCGTCAGTTATTTGACATTCTCGGCACCCGAGGATCTTGTGAGATGACGCTGGCTGCTGTGAGCTCATATTTAAGAAAAAAATCACTAACAGGGCGGACGCAGAGAAACACATTTTATTTCTAGAGACTCCGTACCTACTGTCAAAACTCTAAAGACAGACTGCACAGTTCCTGTCTTCACCATAAAAGACCTGTTTCATCCTGCCTGTGCTAACAAAATAAGAGTCTCAGAAAGCTAGCGTGCACAAGCTAGCAAGCTACGGAGTTTGATGCCAATGTATTTCTCCCCCGCCCTCAGCGACCGCTTTCTCACTCGCTTGCCCACCCGCACACTCACTGACGTCACTCACCTGCTGCCAGACATTAAAGGGCCACACACATATGCTACTCTCATAACAAAGTGTTTAAAAAGGAGTATGCAAGTTGGACAAATGAGATGCCAAATCCAACCACTTTCATGTGGTATTGGACAGAAAGGAGGACTTTTTTTTTCCCTCTATTTGAAAATGCGGACGTTATCAGCACCACTGTCTAATTCCAATCAATGCAAGTCATCAGAATCAAATACACCAACTTATATTCTTGTATTCATGAAAGAAAGGAATCTGTGTTAAACATGCTTGTATTATCATTAAAAACCATTAACTTGTTAACAAAAATGTCTCTTTCATAAATAAATAAATATAAATTATAAATAGGAATGAGGTAGATCTCCTCGACTTGGTCAATTGAAAAGTAGCTCGCCTGCAGAAAAAGTGTGAGCGCCCCTGGCTTAAAACGATAAATAATGTAATGACAGTGTTAAAAATAACGTTTAAAATATAAAATATTGTCATGTACTTTTATGTTTAAGAAGCTTGTAAGAAGTCATTTATTTATTATTGGTTAGTGTGGGGCTTGCCCTCCAGAGGGTTCTTCAGACCACCAAGCACTGACATGAGAGCCAGTTTCAGGGTTACAATATTGTTTTATTTTTCAATAAGTCTCTCAGTTGCTTTCCAGCAATTGTCTCTTTTTCTTTTGTTCTCACTCGCGCTTGGTTTCTAGCCCCAAGCCGGTCTCTCCTCCTGGCTGCTGCTTATAACATAGCAACAGGTGATCAGATAAAAAGGCCCAGGTGGGCGTCTACGCACCTGTCGCTGAATTCAAGGCCTGTCCTGGCAGCACCCTGCTTCGCTGCAGGCCACGCCCCCTCCACAGTTAGCTTCAGAATAACAATGTTATTACAAAGAATAAGAGACCTCTCTAGAAATGTTGGTCTTTCTTAAAAATGCACGCGTTTTGTTGTGTTCAGTGTTAAAAAATATATCATATGGCTCTTACGGAAATACATTTTAAAATATTTGGCTTCTTGGCTCTCTCAGCCAAAAAGGTTCCCGACACCTGCTATAAGTAGTCTGTTTTAATCACATAATTACAGTATTCTGGACATTTGTGTTGCTGAATCATTTGCAATTTGTTCAATTAATAATGGAGAAGTCAAAGTATAAAGCTGTAGGTGGGAAGCCTTTAGCCACACAAACACAACCGATGTTCCATTCTTTAAAATTCCCGAAGATGACGCTTTACTATGGATCAGAGCGGTCAAGCGAACATGGATCCCGACCACATGTCAACCGGCAGTTTTCAGTGAGAAAATTGTGCTAATAAGTCGCCTCTTACCGGAGACCTCAGCGGAGCTTCCGTCCTGCTGCAGCTGCTGTGACTTCCCTCAGACTCTCGAGTCAACACACCCCTCCGACTTTCAGGTGCTATTTAATCTCACTATAACACTAGCACCACAGTAGCAGATAAGGGTTTTTCCAGAATTATCCCTGTAAATGTGTCTAAAACATCTGAATCGCTCCCACTGCAATTGCCTTCTTTTTTTATTTAACTTTTTTTTTTTTCTAGTTCTTCACTCTAAATTTCCTCATCCACTAATCTTTCATCCTCGCTCAATTAATGGGGAAATTGTCGCTTTTTCGGTCCGAATAGCTCTAGCTGCTGCTGGCCATGATTGTAAACAATGTGAGGAAGGAGGAGCTCTACAACCAGTGACGCCACGCGCACATCGTCTGCTACTTTCAGTCAAGGCAAAGCTTCTTTATTAGCAACCAAAAGTTGCAAACTTTGTCTATGTTCTCTACTAAATCCTTTCAGCAAAAATATGGCAATATCGCGAAATGATAAAGTATGACACAAAGAATGGACCTGCTATCCCCGTTTGAATAAGAATCTCATTTCAGTAGGCCTTTAACATTGTTTAGTGACTTGTCCAGGGTGTACTCCTCCTTCTGCCGATTGTAGCTGAGAGAGGCTCCAGTGACCCTGAAAGGGATAAGCAGCAGTAAAAGATGGATGGAATATTTAGAGGGGTCCCCAGATCCGGCCGCCAGCTTCCAAAATTCGGCCTGTGGGAAGTGCCAAATTAAACAAAAGTTAAAGTACAAATAGTCACACACAAAGGTGTGGCAAAATTATTCTCTGCATTTGACCCATCACCCTTTATCACCCCCTGGGAGGTGAGGGGAGCAGTGGGCAGCAGCGGTGGCCGTGCCCAGGAATAATTTTTGGTGATTTAACTCTCAATTCCAGCCCTTAATGCTGAGTGCCAAGTAGGGAAATGGGTCCCGTTTTTATAGTCTTTGGTATGACTCGGCCGGGGTTTGAACTCATGATCTACTTAGCTCAGGGCAGACACTAACCACAAGGCCACTGAGCAGGTGGCCTTGTCTTGGTAAGCGCCTTGCATGGCAGCTCCCGCCATCAGTGTGTGAATGGGGAAATGCAGAAATCCTTTGATAGTAGAAAAGCTCGATAATCTATTTAAATCTACATTTTGTATTAGCAGTCTAGTATACGATTTCCTTATCAATCAATCAATCAATGTTTACTTATATAGCCCTAAATCACTAGTGTCTCAAAGGGCTGCACAAACCACTACGACAACCTCGGTAAGCCCACATAAGGGCAAGGAAAACTCACACAGAGTGGGACATCGGTGACAATAATGACCCAGTGGGACGTCGGTGACGATGAGTATGAGAACCTTGGAGAGGAGGAAAGCAATGGATGTCGAGCGGGTCTAACATGTTATGTTAAAGGCCCACTGAAACCCACTACTACCGACAACGCAGTCTGATAGTTTATATATCAATGATGAAATATTAACATTGCACCACATGCCAATACGGCCGGTTTAGTTTACTAAATTAGTTTTAAATTTCCCGCGGAGTTTCTTGTTAAACGTTGCGGAATGATGACTCATGCGCGTGACGTCTCGGGTTGGACGGGACATAGCGCAGCACCACTTGCGGCTAATAGTCGTCTCTTTTCATCGTGCAATTACACAGTATTTTGGACATCTGTGTTGCTGAATCTTTTGCAATTTCTTCAATAATGGAGAAGTCAAAGTAGAAAGATGGAGGTGGGAAGCTTTAGCCTTTAGCCACACAAACACACGGTGTTTCTTTGTTTAAAATTCACGGAGGTGAAGCTTTACTATGGATCAGAGCGGTCAAGCAAACATGGTTCCCGACCACTTGTCAACAGGCAGGTTTCGGTGAGAAAATTGTGGTAAAGTCACCTCTTACCGTAGATCTGCACATTTTGCCCCGTCCATGCAGCTGCCGTGACTTCCCTCAGCCACTGGCGTCAACACACCCGTGGACACACCCCTCCGACTATCAGGTACTATTTAACGCACTAAAGCGCTAGCAACACAATAGAAAGATAAGGGATTTCCCAGAATTATCCTAGTAAATGTGTCTAAAAACCTCTGAATCGCTCCCAATGCAATTGCCTTTTTTTTAAAACCTTATTTTTTTTTCTAGTCCTTCACTATCAATATCCTCATCCATGAATCTTTCATCCTCGCTCTAATGGGGAAATTGTCGTTTTCTCGGTCCAAATAACTCTTGCTGTTGGAGGCTCCCATTATAAACGATGTGAGGAGCCCTCACACCCGTGACGTCGTCTGCTACTTCCGGTACAGGGAAGGCTTTTTTATTAGTGACCAAAAGTTGCGAACTTTGTCGATGTTCTCTACTAAACCTTTCAGCAAAAATATAGCAATATCGCAAAACGACCTGCTATCCCTGTTTAAATAAGAATCTCATTTCGGTAGGCCTTTAATATTAAGTGGAAAAAAATCTATAGTTATGTAGATATATAGCTAGGTAATCATGTTGTCTAAAAATGCATGTTCCCATCGATAGTGGGACATCACCAAAGTGTGCACTCTTTCAGTCAATTAGTGCCCGAGGAAAGTGTTAAGTTAAAAATAAATTACCAATGATTGTCACACACATTAGTTGTAATGAAATTTGTCCTCTGCATTTGACCCATCCCCTTGATCACCACTTGAGAAGTGAGGGGAGCAGTGGGCAGCAGCGGTGCTGTGCCCGGGAATCACTTATGGTGATTTAACCCACAATTCCAACCCTTGATTATGAGTGCCAAGAAGTGTATATACCTTATTTCCTTTAATTGCCGCCGGGGTGCTAATTAACTTAAAACCTCTTGTCACTCTGGCTCTTACTAAAGGCATGCAGTAAAATTTGAGTGTGATGTAAGCTTGGACCTTAAATCCTACTGAATAGCTCTTGATCTTCTTCCCTTTATGCGATTTTTCAAATTACCAGTATTGTAATCAGCCTCCTCCATTTTGAAAATGATGACAGGGGAAATGTCACTCGTGACGTCACTAGTTTGACCAGGCGGTAATACTAAGCATGTGCTAATTTATTTTGCGACGAGAGTTTGACACGGCAGTACAATGCAGGCACATACTATATGCCCTGCGGCAATTCAAGGAAATACGTTATATCTATCTCCTTTTCACCCCGGTGTAGTGTCATCCTCTACCAGGGGCCTTGGAGTTTGAGGGTTCTGCGCAGTTTCTTGGCTGTTCCTAGGACTGAGGCTTCAGATGTTGTTCCTGGGATCTGTTGAAGCCACTTTCCCAGTTGATTTATATAAACATATATATCTCTCACACCACACAAGGCCGGGCCCCCAAATTGTTTTCACCCAATGCAGCCCCTGTGTCAAAGTTTAGGAAAGAATTAGGGGACTGAGCTCTGGTTAAAGAGCGGCTGTGCTAGCAACTTGAGGGTTCCGGCTTCCTCCCTCCTATTCAAATCCGTTGCGTCCTTGAGCAAGACACTTCACCCTTGCTCCTGATGGGTCGTGATTAGAGCCTTGCATGGCAGCTCCTGCCATCAGTGGGTGTTTGTAAAAAAGCATTAAGTGTAATCAATTTACATCTATATTTTGTATTAGCAGTATAGTATACTATTTCAAGGTGTTAAGTAACATGAATACCTTTAGTTTACATTTTTTGCTGCAAATTGTGAAGTTTTAAAGTGTATTACTAACGCATTGTCATTGTTAAACGTACTTTGGCTCAGATTGTGTCAGTCTCAATATGCATTTGCATATTGTTACTGGCAATCCCATTGCTGGGTTGCATTCGCGTGACCTCGAGCAGGAGTCCCCACTCTGCAGCCCACCATTGTCCAAAATCCGGCGAGCGGGATTTCCCAAGTTTAAAAAAAAAAAAAAAAAAAAAAAAAGTCTTAAGTCTGACCATTCTAATCCACTATCTACCACTTGTTTCACTCGGGATCTCCTACCTACTGGGGCAAATCATATTGTCTTAAAAAAAAAAAAAAAACGTTTTTACTTTTTTTTTTTTTTTTTTTTAACCCAATGCGGCCCACGAATCAAAGTTTGGGGGACCCTTGGTCGAGAGTCCCATTAGGCTTGTTTATTTACCAACATCGGTGCAGATTTTAGTTTGGAAGGTTTAGAGGAAAATGTGATCAAGAAAGAAATATATAAAACGGGAGTGAATTTATACACTTAAGAAAAATATTTTCAACATTTAAACCATTTATCACTGTTTGCTACATTACTTCATTTGACACTTGGATAGAGATGAAACATATTGGAGGCACACCATGGCTTTACATCAGGAGGGGTCCACAAATTAAGCATTCAATCCGGGAAAGACAAAGCAGGCTTTATTTGTGCATTAATGTATTTGATTGACTTGAGTGCCATGGTGCTAATGAAGGGGGAAAAGGATGTTTGCAGTCGCTTTCCTGCTACAAGTATTAGTCTCATCGAAAATTAATTCAGTCTGCAGTATTTATGGTGTAAAGTTCATATTTAGTCTCGTTATTTAGCAATAGATGTCCGTTCATTACTATTAAGTAGGGTTGTGCGATATGGCTCTAAACTATATCACAATGTTTTTATATTAGTCTATCGGTAATTACTGATTTTTTTTTTACCTATGGAAATATAGACCAGGAGGAAAAAATACCTTTTTTCTAAATTATTTATATGTAACATTCCTTGAATTATAATCCCCTCAGATATCAAAACAAAGTAAATGAAGTGTCAATACAAGCTTGGAAAACAATCAGCCAATGTAAACAAATTTTTGAAATCACAATTATTTAAGGTTTGAAAAATCAAAACAAACCTAAGGTTAAAAAA
Organism: Nerophis ophidion; assembly: GCF_033978795.1. Classification (NCBI taxonomy): domain Eukaryota; kingdom Metazoa; phylum Chordata; class Actinopteri; order Syngnathiformes; family Syngnathidae; genus Nerophis; species Nerophis ophidion. The sequence goes on along the minus strand of NC_084636.1, from coordinate 25,875,113 downwards.
AAAAAAAAACTAATATGTAAAATGCTTTAGTGTGACATTGTAAATTTGGAGAACCCTAAGAACATTTGCAGGTTTAGTGCCACAAAATATAATGTAATATTATTGGACCAAACTATTTAAAAAAAAATGGCACATTTGTTGTCCTGTCCTGCACTTTAGTTCCTACCTGTTTCCTTACACCTGAATAGGGAATGGAAGTGTGTTGATAAAAGATGAGTGCAGCAAAGAACTACGGTCCGTTTTGAAAATATCACAATAACTGCCAAACTGTGGAGGTGGTTTTTCTTGTTTAACCACTGTTTGGTCTCTCAAGCACTCTTTTATTTCGCTCTGTACAGAAAATCGACAGGGAGACAGTGCAACCAAAAGTGATGGTTATGTGATTGGCTGCTTAGTGTCCCTCCCATTAGCAACAACTTCCTGTTTGGCTAGTTTACCACAGTGCCAGTCTTTAAGCGAGCCAACCAACCTTTACACTTTTTTTGTTTTTTCTTTTGCCCCACCAAAATATTTTTATCGAATGCATTTTATATTGTCTATTCTAATTCTTCGTCCCAGCCCTATTAAGAATATTTTCTTGATGTATGTAGTCATCCGTGTTGAATAAAGCGCTCTCCTTTCCTGCACAACAGCCAAGTTTAGTGTCTGAAAATCGACAGCAAAAATACGGTGGTTTGGACCAGTTAAAACTATTACTAAGAGTTAAATTGACTAGTTTATTTGCACAACCAGGTCTTTGTAGTTATGTAGATTAAGCAACATCAAAAGATCACAAACTAATGCGATTTATTTATTATTATTTTTTTGTCCGTCCTTTTCTTGCGTTTAGTTCTGTCAAACTATACTTGTATAGTAACGAATAATCTCAATTGAATCAGTTTGTCAAACAAATCAATTTTCAAACATTTTTACAAAGTGCTGGCTGCAGAAACAAATAGGGTCCAATTGTATTCCACAAGATAAGTTTTTTTTTTTTTTTAATTATTTTTTCTTAAAAGAGCCATTTCCTTTGTCACTCTTTTCCCCTGACTTATTTCCTTTTTTCATAAGCCACTTTTGGGACTCTTACAGCTTTTCCTAGCTCTATTTGAACAACTGTAACACCCTAAAACAGAACACCAATACAGCGTTTTCTGCTCAAACTTTACTCTCGTTTCAATGCAAAGCTTAAAATGGCTGACCAAGTGAATTAAGTCGCAAAGAAGAAATACGAATGTGACGTCAAATGCAACCCAGCAATATTATACACAGTGATTTTTGGACAGAGTAGAAAATTAATAACTAGTTCTCCTATAAATTATTTTAGTTTTTGTGTCCATTACTAAAAATCCAGAAGTCTTGCATAATTCCTTCAGATTAGCAGTATGGTGTCACACAACACAACTTTTCACAATTCATAAACTTTTTATCACTTCATTTTTTGGTTTGTTTAGAAAGTCTTGATTAGGACTAGTAGCTTTACAGTGGGCTAAAGTTGGGAAGTTGCTCTAGTAGTAGTTTTGCCCTTTTTAATAGTGAAGATTTTTATTTAACTAGCCTTAAGCAGTGTTGGGGGTGGGGGGTTGTTACATTTACATACGTCACAATGCGTTCATAACATGGCACACTACTTTTGATGTGACGTTTTGGACGTAATTCAGGAAGTAACTTTGCTAAGGAAAGTAACAACCAGCACCACGTGCAAATGACACTTTTTATATTAAATAACAAGGGGCAACTTTACACAGTAAACATGTACACATACACCCACTACTACCATAACTACAATTATTGAGGGGACAAGCTTTCAACCCTGCAATACCCTATTTGTGGACAAGGACACAAGAGGGCCATCGAAGCACATTCAGTCTCCTATCAATTAGTGCTGAGACCATCCGTGAAAAGATTCAATAGTTGTCGGTGAACGACTGGTGGTCAGCTGACAAAGCTGAGCTAAAATGCTGATTTGAAAATGCTGTCACTAAACTTGGCAACTGCATATGCCGGATATAACTTTTTTTTTTTTTTTGTAAAAATACTTTCCCTATTTATTATTGAATTTACTTTTTTGGTAACATTTCCTTACCCATTTGTACCTACTGTTTTGTAGTTGGGGTCCTAAAACTTTGAAATCACACTGGATGGATTTTGGACATGGGTTGGCAATTTAGCTGACAACGGTATCACATTTTTTTTTTTATACTGCGCAATAGCGACAATTGATATTTTTTTGACATTTTTAAGCCCGCTAATTAATGCAATTTCCTACTTGCCAAGGGTGCTAGCTATCCGCAAAGGTGTCTGGTAGCAGTCGATTATAGTTGGTTTCAGTTTTGAGACACTAGATGGCAGTAGTGTATAAGCCAACGAACACTGCACAGTAGGAAGCAACTAATTTAACAGACACATTGGAAGTGTCAGATTAAATTGCCACACTGCCTGCGTTAAAACCAACAAAACTAAAAATATATTTTGGGTTGATCCATCAAGATATTGTGGTTTCTCTAAACTTCATGCGGAGATTCCACGCTGCCACAGCGAGACAAAGATGGCGCAAACAATCTTGGTAGTTGATTCTATTCTATTGGCTGTTCGCTTGTCCGTCCCATTGCAGTGACATTTAATGTTTGCTGGGTTCCCAGACGGTAAGTGACTTCATGCAATAAATCTTGCTTTATAATTTTCCCTTTCCCACCCAAAAATATAAATGTATGGAATGTTTTATCGATTGCATTTTCATATGCATATTATCTGTCTAGCCCTAGTGCAGATATTAATAAACTATTGTGCCTTTTTATATTTCCAGGAAACGAGCAGTTTGGAATATGCCCCATTTGTGACGTCAGCAAATTATCTACCGTATTTTTCGGACTAAGTCGCAGTTTTTTTCCGATTTATTAACACATTACCGTAAAACATCAAATTATTTAGCTCATTCACGTAAGAGACGAGGTATAAGATTTCATCGGATTTAGCAATTAGGAGTGACAGATTGTTTGGGGAAACGTACAGCATGTTCTGTTATTTGAATGACTCTTACCATGTTACGTTAACATACCAGGCACGTTCTCAGTTGATTAGTGCGTCATATAACATACACTTATTCAACCTGTTGTTCACTATTCTTTATTTTAAATTGCGTTTCAAATGTCTATTCTTGGTGTTAGGTTTTATCAAATAAATTTCCCCAAAAAATGCGACTTGTTTTTTTCCTTCTTTATTATGCATTTTCGGTAGGTGCGACTTATACTCCGACAAATACGGCATATATTGTAGAGATTTACCAAAGGTGCTTTGCACATGGTTGCCATTGTAGTCGTGTGTCAATTAGCTCCTTTTTTGCTAACCTTGTTGTGGGGCAGATTGGCTTGCACATGCATCCGCCGCTGTTTCCATTTGCAATGCAAAGTAGTGTATAGTTCTAACGTAATCTGCCAGTAGACTTGCTATGGAAATGTTTTCAAAAACAAAAATGGTGGGGGTAAGACTGTCTCAGTGGAGCCACCTCAAGAATACCCACTGAACGGTGCATTCTGATGTGGCTTAAATGGTCTGTAAAACAATTTATGCACAATTTTGACCAAATGACCCCCATTACATGTTATGTAGACCTCAAGGAAATATCTAAAGTAGGAGAAATAACCCCTGTAAAGCATCAGTGGATCATAAAACCATGTTTATGCTTTCTTGTAGGTCCATGCTTGGCGTGGTTTTTGGTGGGTGCTGGGCTACAGGCAGCCTAAGCAAGAGACAGTCCTGACCTCCAGTCCTGCGCGGCAGAGCCTAACCGGTCGCAAGCGTCTGCGCAAGGTCACCCGCCTGATGTTGATGATCCTTCCACGCTGGGTGCACGGCGCACTGGGGTATCCTCTCTCAACTGGCATCGGCCGCTCCCTCTCCCCAGGTGAGTAGTGGCGACCTGCGTCTAATTTAGACAAAAGGATGCATTTTGATTATTCCTAAAGCCTCTTTTCCCTTAACAGAAAAAAGCGTCTCCCCCATTAAACCGTGTGGGAAGGGGAGCAAGCGGAAGCAAGACGATTTGGATGATGAGGAAGAACATCAGACCTGGGTGGAGGTGCTTTCTCAAGAGCTCACTGAAGAAGATTCGGAGGAGGATCCAGACTATGAAGTTAGTTATTGCACTTTACTTTAGGGCTGTCTGAGATCCTAAACTCTTGAATGGGCTTTGTCATTATGCATGGCAACAAAAGGCTGGGTGGGGTGTTCCCCACCCAGAGCGCAAGACACAAACAAAACAGTGGCAAGACTGTAGAGCTGCAGCTATCTAGTACTTTAGTAATCGAGAAGTCCAGAAAATATCCCGATTTGAGTAATCGAATAAATCACATTTTTGCTAAAGTAAGATTTAATTATACATGTTAAGAATTGGCCTGGTCTCATTTCTTAAACAGCTGTTTTCATTATTGAAGGCTGACATGCACAGCTCAAATGCGTCCGTGGTTAATTGTGCCATTTTGTGTGCTAATAAAAACAGGTGCACTCACAGCCCTGTCTGGTGTCACCGCATATATGAAATTCTAGTCTCTTGTGCTGTTTAAATGTGAGTTTCTCCACGCAAATCTGTTGAGCTGTTTTCAACCTGCTAATACAGAAAGACAAACTAATGACAGTTTTAAATTTTAAGAATGCAATACAGTTCATTGCATGCAAAATGGTTACATTTTTCTATCATAACATGTTTGAGATGAAAACACAAATTGTTCCCTGAGAAAGTTAAAATAAAACTATTAGTATCAAAAATAAAAGACCAGTTGATTAGATCAAACATTCAAAGTGAATTAGGTAGTGCCTTTTTAATACTGCGTTTGAAATGTGCAACTTCATATTCGGAACCAATATGGCTGACAGGAACTTGGCACACAAGTGTGAACACTGAACAAGGGCTTGGCACTCACTTTCTACAGAGACTATAGTGGCTGCAAGTTAGCCAAGTAGCCTGTGGTTGCATGACTTGAATAACCAAATAACTTTGCACGACTACTTTCGCATGGTTACTAATGAAAGGCTGATTGAACACGACTGCCCGTAAAGCGTTAGTTTTCAACACCTTTTGGCGGCATTTGATGACTTTGCGGGAGTGAAAGGACATCCTGGTTATCATAATGAATAACATTTATTTTAGTAACACAACTTTTACATTTACATTTGATAATAGATGACTTACCTTTCTTCCGGACGTCCCTCCATCGGATGCTTTCTCGGCAAGTGCTAGTGAAGCAAACTTGTGGTATGTGAGCTCCACTTTGGAATGTTTGCATACTACTGCATTTTCATTTTAGTGTGTAGTAGAGATGTGCAAATAAGAAATAATTTCATCCGCATCACAAGACGTCATCCACCCGAACCAACATTTTATCAAAACCACACCCGCCCGTTGTTATATATCTAATATAGACTATGCAAGGCATTAGTGAGGTTAGAAAGCTTTTGCCTGTTAAAAAAGGAGGCTGATCCAATGCAGCAGAGATTCAATGCATGCCATGCATTATCTCTTGGCCATGCACTAGTGGCTAAGAGATATTAATGAGTCATATTTTTTATCGTTATATTATTGTCATTTCCGTTAAAGTGTTGACTATTGTTGACAATGCCCTCAGATCAGGAGTGCGTTCCTCACACTGTGCGTGCACAGTTGCAGCAAGCAGAACGATGCTTTTAAGAAGTAAAAAAATGTTTTAGAAAGACTAGGCCTATATTTTCGTTAGGTAAAAAAAAAAATCTGAATTTATTTAAATGAATATTAACTTAACGTTATAATGCTCAAAGACGAGGGAGGGCGTGGTACACAGTGAAACGGTGAACAATTTTGCGACAAAGATGAACCTTTTATTTATTGATTTGCAGCCATGATAAAATATCAATCTCCGTTGTCAACGACAGGCAGGAAATTAAACCGTCTATGTTGTAGGCATAGGCTCATATGTTTTTAAGTTGAAATAAAACAATAAATGTGCCTCATAAGCCGTAGGCTGTCAATCATGTGCACAAACTTAAATTATACAATAACATATATGTATGTCATCCCTATTTAAACAAATAAATTAAATAAAAATAAATTACCTGCAACTTATTGGCCAAGGCAAATAGCTGAAGGGGGGAAATCAAACCCATCAGACTGCACTTTATCATCAAACTTGAATTATAATGAAAATAGATGGTCACGACAAATAACCTTGCATTGTAGCCAATCGGAGATGCGCTTCACTTGAAAGCGAGGCCAAATAATTAACACAGTAGTATATCTCGAATAGAAAAAAACCACAAACAACGCAATTGCCTTAATTCATTTGCATTGTAGTGCGCCCAAACACGTAACACCATCAAAATTATTCAGCTGACCGAACTCAATATAGGTTAGACAAGGGCTTATTTGGTATAGCCTAGGTAACGTAGACTAATTCGTTTAACATATCATACTGCCTTTTTTATTTTTTTTGTTAGCACTATGCAGGAATAAAATGCCATCTACAGTGCCAGTGTTCAGGCGAGAGCGCCTGGCCTCTAAAATGCGCCCTGCTGCGCTGAAGGAACGCTCACTTGCGACACTTGTTACAAAGAGTGCTGCTCGTTTTTGGTATGTGGCTAACATTTAACTATGTATATATATTTCCGAATTGGTTCAACCGCCACCCGCCCGAATCTATTTAAATTTTTTTTTTTTCGCCATGTCACCCGCCCGACCCGCGGTTAATCGGCAGACTCCGCGGTTGTCCGCAAACCGCATCTCTAGTGTGTAGTGTTCCCACACCTCCGACAACTTTGGTCACTTCTTAATTCCCTCGTTTTGCTGTAGCTCTTGTCTTTGGCTTTCTGTGGCATCTGCCATTGAGTTATGTCGGCGAAAAGGTCTTCTAAACTCAAGCGTATTTTAAAGAGCGCTGTTGTGCAAGTGCCGTGGGTGACGTAAAAACGCTGTGCAACACCTAAACCGTCCGTGCGAAACATGAGCTTTGACTACTGTTTACTAAACGAAGCAAAATGCCATAGAAAAAAAAAAAACTTGATGCAGCGAATATTCCTCATTTTTATTTTGTAATCAAATTACTTGGAATTGTTTCATCTCTACAAGACTGCTAAACATAAATACATATTTGTTTTTATTATATTTGGTAACTTATTGCACATGTCGAGCAGGCTGCAACGGTATAAAGGATTGCAAGTTATGCTTAGTCTATCAGCGAATTACTGCATGGTTACTTTTCTAGTAAAGTACAGCTTGGCTGTGAGACTAACAAGCCCATGTGTAAACCTCCACTTTCTATCCCTCCAATGTTTCCAGCCCAGTTCTATAGAGACGGCGAGTGAGGAGTACAGCTCTCACAACAACACTGAGGTTGACCCCGAGGTTCACGGCAAAACCCTAGTCTGGGTTGAGGATGTCAACACGGTGAGCTTTACTTGGATGTACTTGCGTCATTTAAATAGTTTGCTGTTAAATAAAACGGAAGACTTATGCAATTTTTTTTTTTTTTTTTTACATTTGCAGGATGCTTTGCTGCCATCTTAAGCCTGTCCTGATGTTTAAAGTCATTTTGTATAATGTAAGTTTTATCATTTGCAATAAAACTTACTGAATTTAACACATCATACGCACGCAATGTTTTTGATTCCACCTTTTGAATTGCTTTTTAGAGGAAATGTTGGGCCACAACTCTGTTATTTTCCTAATATTTACCTGCTCAGTGGCCTTGTGGTTACTGTCCCCCCTGAGACTGGAATGTCGTCCGCAAAGTCATACCAAAGACTAATCTAATGGGACCCATTGCTTCCCTATTTGGCGCTCTGCATCATTGGGGGTTAAATCCCCAAATGGTTCCTGAGCGTTGCCAATGCTGCTGTTCACTGCTCTTTTCACATCCCAGGGGGTCAACGTGGGAATGGGTCAAATGTAGGGGATCATTTCACCACACCTAGTGTGACTATCAGTGGGCCTTAACTTTATTTTTTTGTTTTTGCTTAAGTAAGGAAACATTGGGAGAAAGTGGATTTTGTAACTCTACTTTGTTTCTGACCAAACAATGCAAATGTGGACTTAAGTTTGTTGAACAGACTAAACTTCAAGCAGTAATGTCTCGTTCATAAGTTGTATTTAACTCTGCAGCTGAGCTAAGGCTATTCTTGTTGAACAGTGACAGTCACTCTGCTACCACTAGATGGCAGTAACTGTTTGGATTTAAAAAATCTGCTAGTCTTTAAATAAGTGAGGAATTTGTGTACTTTTTCATTGAAAATTGGTGCAGCATTAAGCAAACGTGATGAAGCAAAAATGGCTTTGTTTTTAGAGTGCTTGAATTTTTACTGCTTGTGTTTTAAATGTTGCCATGTGACTTTCATCTTAGGAATCATTTCAGCCATTTTCCTTGTACACCTCAAGGCAATCTGTATGAGGTGTGTTTAACATGTAGGTAGCGGGATTTTTTTTTCTTTTTTTTGTGCCCCTTGACAGCATCTAAGGCAGCTATATAAGCATCCAACCCACACAGGATAATTTGCTTTGACTTGTAAGTCAGTCATGGATCAGCTCTTGGTTCTTTTACCTTCACTTTTCCTTCTTTATGTATACATCTACACTTGAGGGGCAGAGGGAAGCTTTGGAATGAACCGGCTATAATCCAGCATGCTAAATAGGAACCCACTCCCCCCTCTCCCAAAGTTCCACAAGCGACTAAGCGTGAGTGCGACTAAGCCTGTGAAATTAGCAGCTCCTTAACTTATTCTAACCTCTGAAGAGCTATTTAGGGGCTCCTGAAGTTTGTAGCCTTGCTGGTGTCCTCTTCCAGATATATTTGATCTTTTGTGGAGCAAAATCCTGACACTGCCTGACATGATTTATTCTTTAATACATGGAAGTGGTTCAGAGGGTAGTGTGGCCGTCCAGTAATTTAAAGGTTGTTGGTACATATCCAGATTCTGCCATTGTCCTTGGACAAAACACTTCAGTGGGCACTGGAATTATTTGCCAGTTAGAGGAAGTAGACTCACTTTCCCTGTCAACAGTGGCTATGTAGCTTACCAAGAAAGTATGGGTTCTCACTGTAAAGCTCGGTGTCAAAATATTTACAAAATGTTTAAATCATGGGGTGGTACAACTACACTGTGGTCATATTTCCAGGAAATGTCCAACTGGTCTTATGTATTATACGACCACTTGAATCCACACAAATATATCATTAAAAAATAGATAAAAATATATCTCAATCTATATTACTATAGATTTAATTTAATATTGGATTATCTATTTTGATATAGATATTAATATAAATCTATATTTTATATATATCAATATGGAAATATTTTTCTATGTATTGAAATATATTTCTGTGTTAATATATAGATATCGAGTAATATATAGATATCTATGAATTAATTTATAGAAATATATTTCTATGTATATGTTAAATCTATATATTAATAAATAAATATATAATATATTTCCATCCATCCATTTTCTACCGCTTATTCCCTTTCGGGGTCGCAGGGGGCGCTGGCACCTATCTCAGCTACAATCGAGCGGAAGGCGGGGTACACCCTGGACAAATCGGCTGCTCATCGCAGGGCCAACACAGATAACAGTCACACACTAGGGCCAATTTAGTGTTGCCAATCAACCTATCCCCAGGTGCATGTCTTTGGAAGTGGGAGGAAGCCGGAGTACCCGAAGGGAACCCACGCATTCACGGGGAGAACATGCAAACTCCACACAAAAAGAACCCGAGCCTGGATTTGAGCCCAGGACTGCAGGACCTTTTGTATTGTGAGGCAGACGCACAAACCCATCTTGGACCGTTAAACCCCATATAATATATATATATTTTAAAACAGAAATACATATTATATATTACATTGTGTATATATGAGTATGTACATGTGTGTGTGTGTGTGTATATATATATATATATATATATATATATATATACAGTGGGGCAAAAAGTATTGAGTCAGCCACTGATTGTGCAAGTTCTCCCACTTAAAATGATGACAGATCTGTAACGTTCATTATAGGTACACTTGAACTGTGAGAGTATGTATATACATACATGTATATACATACATACATGTATGTATGTATGCATGTATGTATATACATGTATGTATGTATGCATGTATGTATATGTATGTATGTATGCATGTATGTATATACATGTATGTATGTATGCATGTATGTATATACATGTATGTATGTATGCATGCATGTATGTATATGCATGTATGTGTATGCATGTATGTGTATGCATGTATGTGTATGCATGTATGTGTATGCATGTATGTGTATGCATGTATGTGTATGCATGTATGTGTATGCATGTATGTGTATGCATGTATGTGTATGCATGTATGTGTATGCATGTATGTGTATGCATGTATGTGTATGCATGTATGTGTATGCATGTATGTGTATGCATGTATGTGTATGCATGTATGTGTATGCATGTATGTGTATGCATGTATGTGTATGCATGTATGTGTATGCATGTATGTGTATGCATGTATGCATGTATGCATGTATGCATGTATGCATGTATGCATGTATGCATGTATGTGTATGCATGTATGTGTATGCATGTATGTGTATGCATGTATGTGTATGCATGTATGTGTATGCATGTATGTGTATGCATGTATGTGTATGCATGTATGTGTATGCATGTATGTGTATGCATGTATGTGTATGCATGTATGTGTATGCATGTATGTGTATGCATGTATGTGTATGCATGTATGTGTATGCATGTATGTGTATGCATGTATGTGTATGCATGTATGTGTATGCATGTATGTGTATGCATGTATGTGTATGCATGTATGTGTATGCATGTATGTGTATGCATGTATGTGTATGCATGTATGTGTATGCATGTATGTGTATGCATGTATGTGTATGCATGTATGTGTATGCATGTATGTGTATGCATGTATGTGTATGCATGTATGTGTATGCATGTATGTGTATGCATGTATGTGTATGCATGTATGTGTATGCATGTATGTGTATGCATGTATGTGTATGCATGTATGTGTATGCATGTATGTGTATGCATGTATGTGTATGCATGTATGTGTATGCATGTATGTGTATGCATGTATGTGTATGCATGTATGTGTATGCATGTATGTGTATGCATGTATGTGTATGCATGTATGTGTATGCATGTATGTGTATGCATGTATGTGTATGCATGTATGTGTATGCATGTATGTGTATGCATGTATGTGTATGCATGTATGTGTATGCATGTATGTGTATGCATGTATGTGTATGCATGTATGTGTATGCATGTATGTGTATGCATGTATGTGTATGCATGTATGTGTATGCATGTATGTGTATGCATGTATGTGTATGCATGTATGTGTATGCATGTATGTGTG